>NW_022111371.1:2322592-2338216 GCF_000313985.2 Echinops telfairi
GGTGGCTATGAATCAGAATCCATTTGCTGGCAGTATATTTGGTGGTTTTCTTTGAATCATCCAGGTGTTTTTGAACTGGAGATCTTTACCTATTTATATCTGTAAGCACACTACTCATCCTCAAAAAGTCATGTTCTAAAGTCCCAGATGCCCTGGCATTTTTTTTTTTTTTGCCCTGGCATTTTTGAGGTACACTATCCAACTCACAACCACTACTCATAAATATAATGCACCTCAACCTACATTTTCTTACTCTGGCTAGTTTATCATCACTTTACTAATCACTTTCTTAGACAAATTATAATCCATTAGGGTGAGATCCTGAAAACCGTAACAGAGAGCAGAACTGCTCCCACCATCAACCACAGGTGTGATGATTGAAAATAAAAAAGCATGGTCACAAGTAGTGTTCGAAGATGATACCAAGTCAATGAAATTTTTTCAGTTTGAAATCCGTTTTCAATTACAATAGGGAAATTTCCACTTAAGTGAGAATGAGCCAATACCAAGGGGATATATTGAAATAAAGAAACACTTAAGGCTAAACCTGGACAATGGGAGAAAGGCTGAACCATTAACCTAGCAAAATCCCAAAGTGGGTAAAATAACTTGTTCTTATTCAAGGCAGGTTTCAAAAGGTCTTTGTTATGGCCCATCTACTGCCATACACCTGATTCTGACTCATTGTTGTTAGGTGCCATCAACTTAGTTCCAAACCACACAACAGAACAAACGGTGCCTTATCCTGCACCTTCCTCACACATATTCCAATGCTTGAGCCCACAGTTGTAGCCGCTGTGTCAATTCATCTGTTTCTGACTCATAATTGTAATATATTGCTTCTGAGGCTGTACCTCTCTATGGGAGTACTTAGGGTTGTCCCTCACCCTTGAAGTGGCTGGTGGGTTAGAACAGTTCACCTCATCATTAACAGTCCAATGCTTACTTAACAGTGCAATTGAGGCTAGCGCATTAATATTATTTAGATTATAACATAAAGTTGATGTGATTATCCAAGTCATTAAAAACAAACAAACAAACAAACCAGTAGTCAGTGACTTAATTCTGATTCAAGGTAATCCTATATAGGAATTCTGAGACTGTAAATCTTTACCAGAGCAAAAAAATCCTTCTTTCTCGGGGAGTGGGTGGTGATTTAAACCATTGCTCTTGCAGTAAGCAATGAATGTTCAAAGTCATTAGGTTGTGAATACTTACAAAATATTGACTACTTCATAGGATTGACATTCATGATCTGCTAATATTCATAGTTCAGAATTTCTTTGAAAGAAGCATCTCTGTGGGAAGTTATAAAAGAGCAAGGATATAAGTCAAGAGAAAGAAGAGTATGTCTGTTACCAGACATGGTTCATACAAGTCTCACTTGTATAAAGTCATGATAAGTTGGAATTGATTTGATGATCGAAACAAAACCAAACAAATCACTGTCATCAAGCTTATTCTGATTCATAGCAACCCTACAGGACAATGTAGACTGTCCATGTGAGTTTCTGAGACTATAAATATTTAGGACAGTGGAAAGCCTCATCTTTCATCCTCAGAGTTGTTGGTGGTATTGAACTGCTGAGCTTGTGGTTAATAACCCAACACATGCACCACTGTGCCACCAGTTCTCCTTGACTTAATGTCAGACTTACTGCTCTCTGGCTGATTATGACTCATAGAGATCCAATAGAACAGATTAGAACTACCCTCTGGTTTTCAAAGACCACAGTCTTCACAGGAGGAGAAGTTTCATCTTTGTCCCAGACCTGATGACAGTAGGTTTTGTGTGTGTGTGTGTGTGTGTTTCCACTCCCTCTGTCACTGCCATGTAATAAATTCAGACTTAGAGGGAACCTATGGTATAGAGTAAAAAGCCTCATCTTCCACTCTGAGTGGCTGATAGTTTTAAACAGTTGATCTTAATGTTAGCAGCCCAAAGCATAATCCACTGTTCTAACAAGGCATCGTAATTGTTAATCAAATGAACTGAGAATTCTAGTGCATTTTAAATGGCAATTTTCATCAGTGTAGTTATAAATGGTAGCAAATATTGAATAAGGCACAGTAAACTATCTTAGCACATGATACTTAAGTGGTAATGCACTCATTATTTGAGAATCTTCACTCAAGCAAATCATTTAACATGCAACCCAAAGGGTCCTCAGTGATTAGAAAACCACACCTTCTCAATTGGCAGATGTTGTTGTCCTTAGGTGTCATGGAGTTGGTTTCTACTCATAGCTACCCAATGTACAACAGAACAAAACGCTGCCCAGACTTGAGCCCTCCTCATAATTATTATGTTTGAGCTCGTTGTTGCATCCACTGTGTCAATCCATCTTGGTGAGGGCTTTCATTTTTTTCATTGTCCTTTTATTTTACAAAGCATTATGTCCTTCTCCAGGGGACTATTCACTTTAGACAACATGTTCAAGCTAGTCTCTAAGGGGTATTCTGGCTGTATTTCATCTAGGATAGATTTGTTAGTTCTTCGGGCAGTCCATGTTCTTCTCCAGCACCACAATTCAAATGAATGAGTTCTATTTCAGTCTTCCTAATTTAATGTCAAAATTTCACACACATATGAGGCAATTGAAAAACACCATGGGTGCATGGGTTTGGATTTGTGGCAGGTCCGATCCCATGGGCTTCTCACAGTGTCCCATGCAAAAGCAAACTGTCACCCTGATCCATTGCCTGGCTTTACCCCATGGGCTTCGGGCACTGAAGCACGTTGCACAGTGAAAAAAAAAAAAGAAAGAAAAACACCATGGTTTGGGTCAGGCTCATCTTAGCCCTCAAAGTAATCTATTTGCTTTCAATACTTTAAAAAAGGTCTTGTGCAGCATATTTATCCAAGGCAACATGTCCTTTGATCTCTTGACTGCTGATTACATGAGTATTGATTGTGGATCTAAGCAAGATGGAAGCCTTGACAACTTCAATCTTTTCTCAGCTTATCATAATGTTATCTACTGGTCCAGTGTGAGGATTTTGGTCTTCTTCACATTAATTTGCAATCAATACTGAAAGTTGAAATCCTTGGTCTTCATCAGCAAGTGCTGCATGAGTTCCTGATTTTCAGCAGGCAAAATTATGTTGTTTGCATATCACAGGTTGTTAGTAATCCTTCCACCAATCCTGATGCCACATTCTCCTTCAAATAATCAATCTTCTCAGCATACAGTCTGAATAAGTATGGTGGTTTAAGCTGGGTTGACTAGAGAAACAAATACAGTGACACTCATATACATGTGAGAAAGAGTTTTATATCAAGACATAATTATATATCAAGAAGACACTCCAGCTCAGTTGTCCACGAGTACAATAATTGTCCGTAAGTCCCTATTCAGATTCACATAGCCACATGCAGTGATACAGAATGCAGGGCTATCACAGGCTGGTATGGGCAGAATTGATGGATGCATGGCAGCAGTGAGAGTTATCCAGCAGGAAGGTGAAGGCAGGGAGAGGGAGGGAGTCTTCCAGGGCCCTACTTAGGAGAAGGCAATGCCCACAAGGAGTCACCATCAGGCTGTGACCTGATTACGAGGCTCAACTGCACTCCGACACTTTTATATATATCTTCAAGTTGATGAAATTATGTAACTGTCACTACAGAGAGACTACAACTCTGATGCACATCATTCCTGATTGTAAATCAGGCAGCATTCCCTTGTGCTGTTTGCACAACTGCCTCTTGATCCTTGCCTCCATTTGCAGATGAAGTGACTTTATTAAGGTCCCACAAATGGTTCATGACAATTCCAGGATGAAGGTCAATGCACAGTGTCCTTTCCATGTAACCTGCAGCCTAATTTGCTGAAATAATTATTGTTTAAAGGTTGATTCTGTCATAGTCCAGATGCTTAATGCATAAAAATGATTTGGTAACAGGATGCACTTGTGATAGCTCTTCTTTAGCAGAGCAGATCTGTTAAGGATCAAGCATCTGGCATCAGGTCAGGCCTTTCCCATATGCAATCCCTTTTCATTCATGAAGCCAACATTTAATATTTTGTCCAAGGTGCCCCTGTGCTAGGGAAATGTGTTAGCATTAAAATAAATAGGAAGATGATTGCTACTTAATGAGGTGGGTCTATAATATGAGAGGTCACAATCACATGAAAATATTTTCATCAGTCGCACAAGTGACAGAGCGCCTGGCAGGGGAACCATGATCTCCAAACCAACTTTAAGGAAAACACCTGCCTTTACTTTACATGTCAAGCTTCATAACAACAGAGATTGGTACCCTTGGGTGGTAGCTCGGTAGACTGTAGTGCAGGGAACTCGGGGCAAGGATGGTTGGCTATTTTAACAACAGATGAAGTTTTTCCCTTACTATAAAATGGAATGTGATCACTTTTACACTGGATTTGTACACAAACAAGATAACCTATATAGTATGTTCACAGGATAGCAGGTTCCTATTAACTATTGCACTGCTAACCACAAAGTCAACAGTTCAAAACCACTGGCTGCTCCAAAGGAAAGTAACAGGACTTTCTTCTCCTGTAAAATATTGCACTCTTGGAAACTCACAGGGTCAATTCTACCCTTCTCTAAAGACCCACTAGGAGTCAGAATCTACTTGATGGCAGTGAGTAACAATAAATGACAATGAAGGGCAATTATAGTTTGAACAGGCAATCCTCCTACTTCCACTTCATCTACATAATAAACATTATTGTCACAAAAGCATTCGAGACGGCATCTGACTTTCTCTGACTTCATAAGAATTGCCATAAGCATCATCCCAAAGCCAAGTCCTATTATACTGAAGTAAAACATACCACAACCCTACAACCTTCCTTACCAATTCTGATACCAATCAGCCCTTCTACAGAGCTCAACTGAGTCTGATAATTCATTACAATGGCCACACAGAACTCATAGATCATACTCATAATTGTGGGGTTTCTTAAGGAAGTTGAAAGGTTACAATTCATGATAAGAAATGTTCAGGACACAGTTCTTCCAGTCAGAACTATCTCTTCCCAGCCATGCTTACAGATTGCCTTCTCTTTGGTACTGGATCTCTCAGCCACTAGGCCATTTGGATACTTCTCCACTTGTGCAATGTTACAGCACCATGACAGTGCTGTTCATAAATGCTCAAGTGGCAATTAACTCTTCCATAAACCTTAGACCAAAGGCATCCAGCCCTACCTTCATAAGTGAGTAAACCTAATGCCCCACCAATAAATGCCTGATGCTACATTACTGCGCATACAACTCCCCAGCCCAAAGCCGCTGAGCTTTGCTTACTCCACGTCTCTTAAGTTTGTTGCTGCTGCTCCTCTGGGACTCCTCTTCAATTTCTCCAGTGTCACAGCTTCCTGTCCCTGGATCAAAGAGGTTCAATATGCAAGTATCTCAAGGTTCAAGGACATACTCCACTCTTGTAGCTTTATCCTTGATAGTAGTTAGATCACTCCTTCCTGCTTCAGATATGTCTAACTTTACATCTTTCTGGATAACAAAATTGATCAGTCCCCATAGTAGTTCAACATTTTTACAATCACAATTACCTCAGTTAACAAGTGCTCAAAAGGGAATCATATAATACTGTCGCCATCCTCTTATTAAACATATCAGAACAAGAAGAAATATAAAAGGTATGATGCCCCCTAGTCACCCAAGATAGATTCTGAAGAGAAACATACATCGTTGTCAACATCAGAGGGGTTGTGGTGGAGATAAGAGAATACCAGAAAGATGGTTACTTGTGCAGATTATAGCAAACTATATATAGATTTTAGAAAATAGGAATTCTATAATGCTTCATTGTGCTCATGAAGAAGCTGTACCTACATCAAGAGGCACAAAACAAGAAAGCATTGCATAATTTAAAATCAGTAAATGTTTTTGTCCGGGTTGTGTTCTGTCATGAAACTTATTCATACTAATTGAATAATCAGAAAAGCTGGATTATTTAAAGAAGACTGTGGTACCAAGATTGGAGGAAAATTTAATAATCTGTAATATGCAGATAACAAAACCTTGCTTGTTGAAAGTGAGGTAGACTTAAAATACTTGTTGATAAAGATTATAGCCTTCTGCGTGGATGACAATTTATTGTAAAGAAAACATAAATACAACTGGACAAATAGGTAGCATCATTATAAATGCAATACGTTTTGAAGTTGTCAAAAAATTAATATTGCTTGGATCCACAATCAACGCTGATGAAAGCAGCTGTAGAGATATCAAAGAACACATTACATTGGGTAAATCTCTTCACATCCTCAAGGTACACTTGACCCATGATCTTTTCAATGGCTTCATGTGCATGTGTAACATGGCCATTGAATAAGGAAGACAAAAAATGAATCAGTGCAATTGAATTATGGTGCTGATGAAGAATATTGAAAATACAATGGTCTGCCAAAAACAAACAAACAAACAAACAAACAAACAAACTCATCTTGGAAGCCAGACTGCTCCTTAGAGGCAAAGATGATGAGACGTCATCACATGTATTTTGGAGAAAGACATATGGTTTCTGGAGGGACAGAAAAAGATAGGAAGACACTCGACAAGATGGATTGACACCATGGCTATAACAATGGGCTAATATAGAAGAATTATTGTAAAGATGGTGGAGACCAGGAGATGATTTGGTCTGTTGTATATAGGGTTATTAATGTCACATGGATCTTAACTCAAAGCAGAGAATATCAGAGAGATGTTTACTTGTGTTTCATTGACTATGCAAATGCACTCATCTGTAAGGACCATAATAAATTCTAGAAAATCTTGAGAAGAATGAGAATTCCAGAACACTTCACTGTGCTCGTTCTGATGTTGTAAATGGATCAAGAAGCAACTGTGAAAACAGAACCAAGAAACACCGCATGGTTTAAAATCAGGAAAGGTGTGCATCAGGGTTGTTTCTTCTCACATTCTCACTGTTCAATCGATGTGCTGAGAAAATACTCAGAAAATCTGGATTATATGAAGAATAGTGTGGCATCAGAATTGGAGGAAGGCTTACCCTGTTTCCCCGAAAGTAAGACATCCCAGAGAATAAGACCTGCTTGCAGTTTTGCCTCTCGCTGAAACATAAGGCATCCCCCCTAAAATAAGACCTCCCCCAAAATAAGCTACCTCCCCCCGAAGCTACCGTAACTCTGGAATCTGGACTGTAGCGGTGGGCGCCTTCGCACAGCTCACTGTTGGCTATAGCGCAGCCAGAGCAGACAGGAAGTGTGAGGTCTCTTTTAATAAAACAATAAACAATAAATGTGTACCATATTCTTCTTCATGGAAAAATAAGACATCCCCTGAAAATAAGACCTAGCGCAACTTTGGGGGCAAAAATTAATATAAGACACTGTCTTGTAGGGTTGCTATGAATAAGAATCAACTCAATCGAGGCGAAGAATTTGGGTTCATTAGCTTTGGATTTTATGCATCAACTTGTGAGTAGGAACTCAGATGCCATATAGCTGTGTGATGGGGGTCCCTGTACATGATAAAGCACTCTGCGACTAGCCAAAGGGTTGTTGGTTCTAACCCACCAAGAGGCACCTCCAAAGATAAGCCTGGCTGGCTGCCTTTGAAAGGTCACCACCTGGAAAACCTACACGTCTACTCACACACCTGGGGTGGCCGGCGTCTGAATCAACTTGACTATACCATCTGTGCATGATACAGCCTTAACGGTTTGATTTCCTATCAGGAATTCCCATCACTGTCTTATATTTGGGGAAACAGGGTATTAACCACCTGCTGTATACAGATGACTCAAACGTGCTTGCTGAACGTGAGGAAAACTGGAAACACTTGATGATGAAAATCTAGAATTATAGCCTTCAGTAGGGATTACAACTAAAAGTAAAGAAAACCAAAATCATCACAACAGATAGCATCATGATAAATGGAGATAAGATAGAAGTTGTCAAGGATTTTGTCTTACTTGGATCCACAATCGATGCTCATGGAAGCAGCAGTCAAGAGATTAAAAGAAGTGCTACATTAGGTAAATCTACTACACAAGACCACTTTAGAGTATTGAAGAGCAAATATGTTATTTTGAGGATTAAGGTGCACCTGAGCCAAAGCAAATTTCTCCATTGCATCATATGCATGGACATTGAATAAGAAAAATGAGATAAGAATTGATGCATTTGAATTGTGGTGTTGGAGAACGATATTGAAAGTACCAAACTTCAAACTCACTGCCATCAAGTCAATTGTGACTCCTAGCACAATTGCTAGGTGGGTTCTAACACTGTAACATAACCATTGATGCCAGGAGAGTGCCCAGACTGCTAAATGAAAAATCGGATCTGTAGTGGAAGAAATAAGGGCAGAGTGCTCTGAAGAAGCAAGGATGGCAAGACTTCCTTTGACATGCTTTGAACATATTGTCAGGAAGGTCAGTCTCTGGAGAAAGAGATCATGTTTGGTAAAGTGGAGGGGCAGTGCAAAAAGAGGAAGGCCCTCAATGGACTGGATGGACTCAGTGGCTGCAACATTGAACTCAGGCATAGGAGTAATTGTGAGGATGGCGCAGGATTGTGCAGTGTTTCCTTTTGTGGTGCACAGGGTAACTACGGGTAGCAGCCAAAAAAAACAACACATAGGGCCATTATTATTTGGAACCCACTGGATGGCATCTAGCAGTGAAATCAACCACTAAGTCTTTTGGTAGGCTTTATAAAGACTATGCAGGATAATCCATATAAAATAACTTACTGTACCACAATTATCAGACCTCCATAATATTAAAACTATTGTTATTATCAGATATTTTATTAATCATTTTATTGGAAGCTCTTACAGATATCAACAAAATATAATTCAGTTATATCAAACATAATTTTATAATTGCTACCACCATCAGTTTCAACATTTTCTTTCATCTCGAACACTTTGATATCAGCTCCCCTTATCCCTTCCCTCCCTCATGCTACCTCCCAGGAACACTTATTATTAAATTATATATTATTATCTTACACCATCCAATGTATCTGTTCCCCTGCAATTCTGTTATTCATTGCCCTTGAGTGGGGTTATACAGTCATCATTGCAATCAGCTCCCCCTTCCCTCCCTTCCCCTCTCTCTTCCCGTAGCCTCAAGGAATCATTACTCCCATTACTGTTTCTGAAGGGTTATCTACCTTGGCTTTCATGCATCGAAAACTCTTAATTATACAAATGAGCATATGCAAATCTAACAAGATTAATGAGATAAAACAAACACCATAATATTAAGGGGAGGAACTATTAAGGAACTAGAGGATAGTTATGTGTTTCATCAGTGTTACACCACTCCTTAGCTTTATCATCCCTTCCACGTGGGCCTTCTATGAGGGACTGTCCAATTAATTTACAGGTCGGTTTTGGGTCTCCACTTTGTCCACACTCCTTTATATCAATTTGATTGCTTGCTTTTGAACTTCTGATACCTATTCCCTTCGGCATCTCATGATCACACAGCCTGGTGTGCTTCTTCCAGGTGGGTTTTGTTGCTTCACTGATAGATGGCCACTTGTTTTACTTCAAGCTTTTAAGACCCCACATACTATATCTGTTAATAGCCAGGCACCATCAGCTGTCTTCACCACATTTGCTTAAGCACTCATTTTGTCTTCAGCGATCATTTTGGGAAGGTGAGTATCATACAGTACCACATTATTAGAACAAACCATTCTTTTGCTGAGGTCAGATTTAAGTAGAGGCCCAAAGTCCGTATTTACATATACATACATACATCAACAAATACACCTGTTTTTATATTTTTATATAATATATATATTTATATTTATATCACCAAATTTTCACTAATACACAGAGTTAGTATTTTAAAGTGTCTTCTAATTCCATCGATAATATTTTTATAAACATATATAGTCTTCAAGATCTGGCCCTTTCATCAATCATCATGCCTTTAAATAGTTTCACACCATACAAACTGATGAGTTGCTTAATTCTATCATCTG
This sequence comes from Echinops telfairi, assembly GCF_000313985.2. Taxonomy (NCBI): domain Eukaryota; kingdom Metazoa; phylum Chordata; class Mammalia; order Afrosoricida; family Tenrecidae; genus Echinops; species Echinops telfairi. Next base: position 2,332,552 of record NW_022111371.1, read on the forward strand.
GCAACTCAATCTCTCTCTCTCTATCTCTCTCTCCATATATATATGATTATATATATATAATCAATTGTATCAAGCACATTTATACATATGTTGCCATCATCATTTTCAAAACAACACTTTCTTTATACTTGAGCCCTTGGTATCAGCTCCTATTTTTTCCCTCCCTTCTTCACCCTCCTATCCTGATGACCCCTTGATAAATTATGTTATTATTTTCATATTTCCCACTCCCTGGAGGGGTTATATGTGATTGTTGTTATCAATTTGATTCACCCTTTCTCTCCCTTCTCCCCTCACCCCACCTTCCCCCTCCCTCATGGTATCATTACTTCCATTATTATTCCTGAGGGCTTTATCTGTCCTGGATTCTGATCTGTATTCTTATGGCTAAAAACTCCTTTGGGAGAGGGTTGCCTTGGTTTTGTTCATAGAATAAGATTAGTGTAGCAGTTCTTCATATAAACTCATTGGGTATGTAAAAGGGGATTGTGCAAGCCAGCAAGAACCAAGGAAAGACATTGCAAAGCCACAGGAAGATCAGCCAGGAATAGATAGGACCAGAAGAGATAGTGCCTTTCTTCAGAGGTAACACAGAGAGAAAACATTTCTGTAAAGTTAGCACCTTCATCTCTTATCACCTCCTAAATTGTGAGAAAATATATTTCTGTTTCATGAAGCTTGTGGTGCTTCTGTGATAGTAGCACTAGGTAACTAAGACAGAATGTGACACTTGGAAATGGGGCTGTTGCTCTTAAACATGCCTAAAACGTGGAAGGAATTTCTTTGGAAATGGTTAACATGAAAAGGTTGGAAGAGTTCTGAGGCTCCTGATAGCTGAAGCCTAGATTGCCATTGAAGGAGACTAGTGTTTACAGGTTGGACAGCTAACCACAAGGTTAACAGTTCGAAACAACCCCAGCCACTCTACAGGAGAAAAATGGGATTTTCTATGCCCGTAAAGAGTTATAGTCTTGGAAACTCGGAAGAGCAATTCTACCCTGTTCTATAGGGTCACTACGAGTTGGCACCACACCAACTCAATGACATTGAGAATCTGAGAATGTCTTTAAAAGAATGTTGGTAGAATTATGGATAATGAAGACAATTCTGATAATGAAAAAAAGACATGGGGAGAGCAACAGATGATATATCTATAATCTTAGTGACTATATATGGTGCCAGTCATAAAATAAAATGTTACCAGAAATATAGACATTAACTGTGCTTCTGGTGATGTTTTAAAGGAAATGATGGACATATGATTAAACAATGAAGGGAGGGCAATATGTTTCATGCAGTGGCAAAGAACTTGCCTGAATTATGTTCAGCATATGAGTAGAAAGTAGAAGTAAGTGATGAATTTGGATATTTGGTTGGGGATATTTCTAAGCAAAATCTTAAAAACACCTTATGGTTTCTCCTTACTGTTTATGAAAACCACAGGAGAAAATTAGATGAACACAAACTAAACTATGAAAAATAAATAATAAAGTGTAAAGATGTGGGAAACAGTATGGTACAAACTAATGGCATGTATCCTAGAATGTTCCCCAAGGGCATATAACTACACAGTCTTTCAAAGAATCAGGCCTTTGTCTTATGGGTTAACCAACAACCACAACAGAGAACTCATACTCTTGGACTGAAAGGACAGATGAAGAGTGAAAGGGAAAACAGAGTCTCCCTATTAGAATTCTACAGGCAGAAAGCAGTCCAAAGAAGCTATATTTATTAACTTCTGTGAAAAGAAGCATCAATGAAATAGATCAAAGATCAACAGGTCTGTTGGAAGGAATATGGAAGGAGGAATGCATTGTTTTCAAAGAGTGGAATAACAACCACCTGGCTAGGAGGATCCCATCTCGTGTACTTTGCGCCTGTTATCAGAATCAGTCCCTGGCAAAGGACATTGCACTTGATGAAGTGCAAGGCCTTTGGATAAGAGGAACACTGTAAAGGAGATGGATTGACTCCGTGATTGCCACTGTGGGTTCAAACATAGCAATCCTTAGGATGGTTCGGGGCCAGGCAGTGTTTCATTCTGTTGTACATAGGGTGATTTGGAGTCAGAGTCTACTCCAAAGAAAACCCTACTCCAAAACAAACTACGTCCCAGTTCATATACACACAGGCTTATTACATACACATAATGATTAAACATGTCCCTGATTGGGGGGGGGGGCTACAGACAGTTATTCTCACTTATCTGGGTCTCATAGAGTGCTTTCTAAAAAACATCCAACAAAAACAGTGGCTTCTGAGGAGAGAGCTGGGACAGTTCAATTCAAGACACAGCGGTCCTCTCAGAAGGTTGTGAAGGCTCTGGGGATCACAAAAGATAACCTTCATAGATTCTTCTCAAAGGACAAAAGGCCATCACAGGGGCTGATTATGAGAAATCTGAAGAAAATGTAAAACTACATTAATGGGGAAAAAAAGGACCCAAATGTTCTGCTGAGGAATGTTTATCTTTTTTCCCATTATGACAAAGCATTTTTTCATTCTTTGAGGCCAGCAAGGGCTTTTCCCCGAGACTGTACTTTGGAAATCTTATCCTATGTGCCATTTCTTGCCGTTTCAGATTTATTTTTTCCCAAACTCAAAGAATATTTATAAGGAGTAAAATGTGAGTTTTCAGAGTATTCGAAAACTGCTATTTTTTATGTGGTACAAATTGAAGCGCTCAGAATCCATCCAGGAAATGTTAGAGAAAGAGAGAAACATTGTCTTCAGAAGTGTTAATTCTTTACTTTCTGTCTTATTTTCATGGTCTGAATAATTCATCCAAGAGAGATTAATATTACACTTGAAGTCTTACTTAATTGGATCTCAACGTTATTGCTGTTGATTAATACCAAATAGATTCCTACTCATGGTGACCTCACGTGGGCAGGTTAGAACTGCTCCACAGGGAGTGCAAGTTGATCACATTGCGGTGGTAGGTCAACGAACCTGCCTCCCAAGGCATGTCTGGATGGGTTTGAACTGCCAACCTGAGACTTCAACCGAGTACTAAGTATTTTGTGTCTTGCAGGGGCTCAAATATAGAGCTTATCTATTCAGGAAAGCTAATTTTCACTCACACTAGGTTTAATTAGTAAGCAAATACTGCTTGCCCATACATCAAAAGCTTTACCTTTGTTTGTTTTGGGTTGTAAGATTGGAATACAGAAATTAATCGCGTTGGGATTCTCCACTCTCCATGGGGAAAGATAAGATTTGGCTGCAAACAACTTCAATACTTGTCAGGAAATGGATGCCGTGGCATGATTGGTGCAGAGGAGTAAAATAAATGCAAAGTTAGAGCAGGGCCGTGTCTTTCCATTTGTCCTCCGCGCATCCTTGGGTTTCTCAAGACATCGCTCAGGGTTTGGTGGAGATGGGAGGGCCGAGTAGTAAAAGTCTAGTCCTTGTCTCTGTTGCTGTTCAGTGCACTCCACCCCTTATGTGTCAACCTTACTTAATTTGAAGAATGAAATCCAGTGCTTACCAAAAGAAATGAAAAGGAGATTCAATATCACTTGAGTAGGCAATCGGAGATGTTTTTGAGAAGCACTTAGATATGAGGGTGCCTTGGATTACAGGCAAAGTGTGGATAAGTGAAATGATTAGGAAATGCTAGCCTCATGGTTAAACTAGTAGCCAGAATATTGACCTCTCATTCTATGTTATGCACGAGCATGTATTTCACGTTGTCTATGTTGCCTGTGCTTCCCTCATCAATTTATTGAGTTTTAGCTTTGTTTTGCATGTTCACAATGAAAGACATGGTCTGTTGAGCCTGTGGGTGAGAATTAAAAAGGTAAGTACAATTTCTGTTAATAACATCAAAATCAATTAAAATGACTTTTTTGGTTAATTTTAGTTTTCTGTTTATATAGTGGTTACATGTTGGGTTGCAATCTGAAGGTCAGTATTTTGAAACTACCAGCAGTTCCGTGGGAGAAAGACTGGGCGTTCTACTTCCGTGAAGTCACAGTTTCGGAAACACACAGGTGCTGCTCTCTTCTGTCCTAGAGGGTCGCTATGAGTCAGCATTGACTTGATGTCAGTAAGGTTATTGACATATTCATATGTATTGGAAAGTTTCATTAAAACAAGTAATTACTTTAAAACCAGGGTGGTGAAGCAAGATGAATTCAAGCACCCCCTCTCAAAGTAACTTTTTTGCCTAAACTCTCCCAAACCTCATTTTCTGGTGCTCACCTAACTCACTGAAATAAATGGAATATCAATGTGCTTGTTTCAAGATTATACAAATGCTAGATAAATTCAGTGTACTGATAGATAGCAGTGTATGTGGGAAATAGTTCATGTATCCGCTCCAGAGAACGACTGGGCTTTCTCCCTCAGAAATACTGACAGTTCTGGAAACCCACAGAGGGGTAGCTATGAGCCAGCATGGACTCGATGCCTGTGAGTTTTGTTTGTTGGCTGGTTTCTGCTTGTGGCTATGAGCCAGTTTGGAGGAGTTCTTTGTTACAAGATTAAGGCAGGGTTAAGTCCTGACCTTAGTAGAGGTTATGAGCTAAATCATATATTTCTTTGCTTTTTCCCCCTGGGGGGCATCTAAGACTACTAGAGGGTGTGACTTAAGACACCATTTTTCCATTTCCTTGGGGGTATGTTTGGGTAAAAGGCCAATCACACCTCCTGTGTTAGTCCGGGTAGACTAGAGAAACAAACTCATGGACAATCATGTGTGTATAAGAAAGAACTTTATATACAAAAGCAATTGAATATCGAGTATTGACCCAATTCAATATCGACCAACTGAATACTGACCGCTGATGGCAGGGGTCTCTACATGGCTTCTCCAGGTTCAGGGTTCTCGCTGCCATCAGCATAGCCCCATGTGTCTTGTCAGTAGAGAGTCTCTCAGGGAGTGAACAGAGAAAGAGAGTGTCTCCTGCCTCCAAGACAGAATCATACAGGAGTTCCCAGAATCCTCAGCAGAAGGCCATGCCCACATAGAAGTCTCACTGGCTATATCCTGATTGACAGCCAGATTATGTAATTACCATACCTCTATCCAAGCTATTCTTTATTATATAGGAGCCATTAGGGGACTCACTGAGGGGGTCTCAGGATCGGTGTTGAAGTGGTGGAGACCTGATGCACTGGAAACTGGCACAAGGACTCAACAGAGCAGAACTGAGAATGTGGGGCGCCTTTTTCTCAAGAAGCCTGAGACTAAGGGAACATGGACCCATTGGCTGATAGGCTGACTTCCAGGTCCTATGAGGAAAAGGTCAAGGGACTACATGGCTAAGAGAAAGGACCAAGAAACACTTGGCTGCTCCCTGAGGAGAGGCATTGCTATGGGTCAATAACTATATTGGCACTAGTTAGGTGCATTATCTAAGTACATAAGAGGTGATGTTTCAATTCTGAGGAAGAAATCAAGGTGTGGCTGTTACATAATTTCCTGTCAATTTGCAAAGGGGTGTAGTCTACCTGTTTATCAGGTCACAACTTGATGGTCTCATTTGGAGGTGGTAAGGAGATAAATAGCTCACTGGAGGCAGGACACGGACATTCCCTGGGAGACATTCTTGTTGACAAGTCTCATGGAGCTATGCTGATGGCAGCCAAAGCCTTGAAGCTGGAGGAGCCACGTGGAGACCCAAGCCAACACTGTTTCTTCCATGACCACTGGATCCAC
>NW_022111371.1:2338854-2367825 GCF_000313985.2 Echinops telfairi
CCCATCCCCCAGAGAGGAGGTTATATGTAGCTCCCTGTTTATTTTCCTTTTAGGGATATATTTAAGTAAAATAATGGGTCCATATAATTTCTTGACTAGGAAAATGATCTCCTGTCCTCATTAGAAATGTTTTCTTTGAGCTTTTTTTCAAGCTTCATTTGTAACCCAAACAAGTTGTAAAATATTTGTCCTAGAAACAAAGCAAAACAAAATATTTTTGCCGGTTATGAGAGGACCAGGGATTGCTTGTTACATAAAAATAATCATATTTTTGAAGTGCAGGGCATATTCTGATCCCAGAGGATTGCAATAATGGGGATGACAATTGTTTCATAGAGGTTTCCTGGGGAAAAATTATGCTCAAAAACTTGTTTGTTTGTTTTTTGGATACTCAACTGAATTTACAAAGCCCTGACTATGAGAATTCCAAGGGTGCTAGAAGATATGCCTTGTAAAGTAGTTGTTACATAGCAAGGACCCCAATTTATGCTCTTTTGGCTTCCAGGGTGAATATGTTAATTTATCAGCTGTATGTCCCATGTGGATTTATTCATTCATTTAAAAACATATTCATTGTCACTGTGTACGTGATAGGCATTAGGATGGGAGTTGAAGATACAGCAGAAGTACCCAACGGCCCCAGAGCTCTTTTCAGAGTCCAGGAAGGGAAAGGGGTGCCTGCTCAAATGAGCAGCTGCTTCAGTCGCACTGATCCAGTGCATTGCTGTTTAGCGAGCAGTTGGAATGTGTCCAGCAAAAGCTAGGAACTTGGGAATATATTCAAGAATGAAGAAGGTGTGCTGCTACTCCCTGAGATAATTAATGAAGTAGAGTAGGTACATAAATACAGATTATTTCAAAACCATGATGTTGTCAGAAGGGACCGAGTTATTCTGAGAAAGTGTTCTAAACAAGTGTTTAAAATGACATACCCTACATTGAATGTTCATTTTGGACAGTCACATAACTTGATTTGCATGGTCTTGCATAGTGGGTTTTTTAAGTGGTTCCATTTAATCCCAGTATCTTTTGGCTGAGAGTCACCACATGGGTTGTAAATAAAGTACTTCTACTTCTACAGAGAAAACTCTGAGAGGGATATATATATAAATAACTTTAAAGGGACATGGTTCTGAATAAGAAGTGAAGGAATGTGGTAGAGTAAGGGTTCTATGGGTGTTTCTTAGTTGGAGGAGGGAAACTGGAGACAGGGTAAGAGAGCGGAAGGCAATGACATACAAGATAGGCAAATGGGCTACTGCTGGAAGAGATGGAGAGAGAAGAAGGCGTCAGAGACACAGAGGGAAGGAGGAGCACTATGGAGCCCAACCGCTCCACATGATTGCCACTGCTGCACAAAGGTGTCATGAAGCTGCCTGCTTCCTGTGTTCTCTGGCTTGCTGCTATTGTTGTTAGGTGCAAACAAATTGGTTTCAGCTCATAGCGACCCTGTGAACATCAGCATAAAAAATTGCCCAGTCCTGCACCATCCGCATAATTGTTATAAGTTTGAGCCCATTGGCGCAGCCACTATATCAATCCATCTAATCTGTGTCTTCCTCTTTTTCCACTGCCCCTCCACTTAACCAAGCATGATGTCTTTCACAAGGGACTGATCTCTCCTGATAACATGTCCAAAGTATGTAAGATGAAGGCCCGCTCTCATTGCCACCAAAGAGAAGTCTAGCTGTATTTCTCTTAAGATAGGCTTCTTTGTTCTTCTGGCACTCCACATTATTTTCAGAATTTTTCACTAACACCATAATTCAAATGCATAGATTCTTCTTTGGTCTTCCCTATTCAATATCCAACTTTCACATGCAAAACAGGCCATTGAAAATACCATGACTTGGATCAAGTGTGCCTTAGTCCTCAAAGTGGCATCCTTACTTTTAAACATTTTAAAGGCAGCAAATATGCCCAGTACAAAACATTTTTTAACTTCTTGACCGCTGCTTCCCTAAGAATTGACTATGGATAAAAAAAAAAAAAAAATCCCTGGCAACTTCAAACGTGTTACCATATATCATGATGTTGTTTATTAGTTAAATTGTGAAGATTTTGGTTTCCTTTATACTGAACTGCAATTCATACTAAAGACCACAGTCATTGATCTTTATCAGCAAGTGCTTCAAGACCTTCCTCGCTTTCAGTAAGGAATACTGTGTCATCTACATGGCGAAGGTTGTAAAAAAAAAGCCTTCCTCCTATCCCGATGCCATGCTAAGCTGTTTCAGTTTGTTTCTTTCCTTTTCTCTCTTTCTTTCTTTCATTCTAGTGTCCAATCAGGAACCTAGAATCATACATAGTCTCCCCTTGAATTCCACTGAAGTATTGTTGAATCTTTTCCCTCAATGGGAAGTTGCTCCCCCTTGTACAAACAGTTAATGTCCTTAGCTGCTAACTGAAAGTTTGAAAGTTCTAGAGGTATTTTCAAAGCAAGGTCTGAAGAACTACTTCTAAAAAACTAACAAACCATCTAGCCAGTATATCTCACCTGGGGTCATTCTGCATCAGAATCAACTCAGCCCCCATTGCTTCCTGTTATGCCTTAGGAGAGTGGATTAAAATCAAGGCACCCAGTGGTCTGCATATGTGCTATCAGACATTCTCTGAGAGACAGCAATGACAGTTAATGGAGGTATTGTCAACTAAACCTGTAAGTGAAGCAGCATATGTAAACTACATCATACTAAAGGACAAAACGTAGGGAATAAAACTTTCACCTCTGGTCATTTCTCGGAAGCCACTCATCTTCTTGTAAATTGTAAGATTAAAGTGAAACTTCTAGAGTGTGTGAAATACACACCAGGGGGTCCACAGATGACACATGGCTCTCCCAAATGTTACAGCTCAAGTGTTTTCACAGAAAGAAATGTGGGACCTGATCCTCTGTTAGCACACAGTGCTCTGCCCACAGCTATCAAGTCGTAAATAAGATTCCACACATTTTTATGGTTTACCAAGTACTTGGCAACATACAACATATTTTCACGAATGTTTTCTCATTTAGCCATCAGGGCAACATTCTGAATTAGACATTCGTATTCTCCATGTAGCAGATGAGAAACAGACAGTCAAATGTCAAACTTAAAAAGTAGAACAGCATTTGGCTGCTCCTCAAGATGCTAAACATAGAGCAACCATAGTAACTGGAAAGTACTCTGACCCAAGACACCTACAAGAAGCTCTCAAAATAGACGAGTACCACATTGCCGTGCTGTTCACAGTAGCTCAAAGGTGGAAATAGCCCAAATGATGATGAACAAATGCATGTGTCAACAAAGTGTGGGTCAAGGCTACAATAATGCAGTGTATCTCAAAAACAGGATCATAGTTAAGTCAATCACAATAGGACAACTATTGTAGGACTTTAACAATGTGGAACTTCTAAAAGACAAATGCATAGACGTCAGATTTAACATGTGTTAGGCGGGGCAGGTCATTTCGAAGACGAAGGTTCATTTTGACTGAGCTGTGTTGTTTTCATGACCTCTTATGCATGTGACAGCTCAACAAGAAATATGGACGCCTAGAGAAGAGTTGATACATTTGAACGACGTGGTTGGTAAATAATATTGAAAGTACCATAAAATGCTAGGATTAATCTGTCTTTAAGGAAGTACAAAAAAGCTCCTTAGAAGCTAAGATGGCAACACTCTGTCTCATGGACTTTGAAGATGTTCTCAGGAGAGACTAGTCCCTGGAAAAGGACGTCATGCATGGTAAAGCAGAGGGCCAGAAGAAGAAGGAAAAAGGAAGACTCTCTCTTTCCTAAGCGGATCGACAAGGAGTTCAGATAGAACAACCCTCCTGAGGTGAGTTAGTGCAGGATTGGGCCGTGTTTTGCTCTGCTACACTTAGGGTCTTGAGGAGTCAATGCTGCTTCTACAATTCCTAAGGATAATAGCCTGGGACAGGAAGAAGCTAGCACGGGGACTCCTGTTAAGGAAGTCGTGGGTTTCTGTTATGACGATAGAATATTCGTCAGCAAATGTTGGTGAAGGCTGCACAACATGTCAGATGCTATAAGTTGCACAAAATTGTACTCATGAAAAATATAAAAGTGTTTACATTATAAGGAGAGAGAAAGCAAACCAAGGGCAATCAAGTGGACTCTGACTCGTGGTGACCTTGTGGGCCAGGGTAAAACCACCTCGTTGGGATTCTCAAGCTGCAAACCATTGTGGGAGCAGAGATCCTCCTGGTTCTTTGGAGAGATGGGCGGTTTCAATGTCTGCGCTTGTGGCTAGCAGTCCAGTATGGAATCCCTTTTAAGGATCCTGCATGATAAGGCTAGTATTCTGCTTTAATAGAGATCAAAATCACATTCTCTGTGAGTGTCTCAGTGGGCTGGAATGGAGAGAGGGGAGTAGGACCGAGAATAAGGAGGAACAGGGAGGAGAGAAAAGTAACATTGCAGAAGATAAAATAGGAGCAACATTTTGGAGAGAATATTATTTCCTTCCAAAAATAGAATGCATTGCTTGATCAGCCAGTTTAAATATTTGTGTCCAAATATTTAAAGTTGGCTCTCAGGAAAAATGTGAAATTTGGGCAGTGTCAGGGAGGAGACTCGTAATTACAGAGAAAAGAATGTGGCTACAATAAAGATAGGAGAATTAAATCCTCCTTTAATTGCTGTCCAAAAGGAGAAAGATCAGCTGCAGTTACCCCGAGTACTGCTCTTTGTCACTCCGCGAGCCAGGGATTTACTTTTCAGTTTAGTCCTATGAATGTCCTGAGGAAGAAATGATTAACATCATGTTTGCAATGAAAAAACTAAGGCTCAAAACAATTTAAAACAAAGTTCAAGGTCACATCATTACTGAGGCAGGGAACAACATCCATATTGTCTGATTCCAATACTCAAGCGTCTTCTGACTTCATATGGTGCAAGCACTTACGTGTACAATTCAGGGGCTGATGATGAAGTAAAGACTTGCTTTGCTGTACACAATGCTCACTCACTCTCTGCCACAGGGTCGATTCTGACTTGGAAGGCCTCTACAGGACAGGGTAGGTTGCCTTGTGTATTTACAAGACTTTAACTCTGTAAGGAAGTAGAAAACCTCCTCTTTCTTTCTGAGAGTGGCTGGTGATTTTGATCTGCTGACCTTGAGGTTAGCAAATCCAACATGTAACCACTACATCCTCCAATAAACACTAGCTATCACATATTATTGTAAAAAAAAAGATATTTCCTTTAGTATGATTTGATCAAATTGATTTTTTATTTAGTTGAATGAGATCTTACACACCAAGTTAATAGAATAATAAAACTCTTATTGTTCCCTTCTCTGGGCCAGAGTGCTTTAAGAGCCTACCTATATTCATTCATTGAATCATTACAAAATCCCTGAGAGTGGATAGTGTTATTCTGTGTTTTCAGTGGAGAACACTGAAGCACAGGGCGATTCATAAAGAGCTCAGTGTTAACAAGCTAGTAAGTGAGTGAGCAAGATTTTAAACAGAGGCAGACTCTAAAACACAGAAATCATCACACTCTTCATTTCCTTTGAATATATTTTAAAAAAAACAACACTGAATGTTAAGCACACACCATCTACATTACCAGTATAGGAAAATAGCATTCATGGATTGTAAATAACTTTGGGTCCTCATTTCCCTGGGAGCCCCACGTGGGGAAGGTGCACCTGCAAAGGGGATGATCAGTGGAAGCATCCCAAAGGTGGGCTGTGGAGGATGGAAATGGAATTGTCATGGTTTAGGTGCTGTCAAGCTGACTTTAACTCATGGGAACCCCAGGAGATAAAGCATTTTCTGTGCTGCAATTTTCTTTTTTATAAACAGGTTTGTTGGCATATTGCTCACATTAACACACAGTTCAATCATTTGATCACATGGAGAAGAGTTGTACAATCATACCTGCAATCGAACGCTTTGTTCTTTCTTTTTTTTTAAACAAATCATTTTATTGGGGACCCGTCCAACTTTTATCACAATCCATTGTGTCAAGCACATTTGTACATTTGTTACCACCATCGTTCTCAAAACATTTTCTTTCCACTTGAGCCCTTGATATCAGCCCCTCATTTTTCCCCTCCCGCCCACCCTCCCTCCCTCATGAACCCTTGATAAGCGATCATTTTTTTCATGTCTTACACTGCCGATGTCTCCCTTCACCCACTTTTCTGTTGTCAGTCCCCCAGGGAGGAGGTTGTATGTAGATCATTGTGATTGGTGCCCCTTCTCCTCCACTTTGTCCTGCCCTCCCTGGTATCTCCACGCTCATTCTTGGTCCTGAGGGCTTATCACAGAGGAGCATCACCAGTTCTTTTTTCTTTCCCCAATGGAGTCCCTAGGTGACTTTAAGTCAACAACAACGTTCAGTTCACAGCAAAGTGTTGAATCATTTCTCCATCAGATCTACTCGAGTACAGATTTAGGGGCAAAGAAACATAGGGTATTTAAAATATTAGATGTGGAGACATCTCTTAAGACGAACATAAAATATGAGGCTGCTGATGGAAGGGCCAAAAGGAAATTTGCTTTAAAAACACATATTAAGGAGTGTGATTTCAAGCTGAGGCCAGTAGGAGATGCTTGAAGGACATTAAGCGGTAAAGTGATCAGATTTGTGTCTTTAAGAAAAGCAGGTTGGCTTCAGAATGAATAAGAGAGAGGAAGCGAAAGGAACAATAGAGAACAAGTGAACCGAGAGTAAGAATAGAGAAACAGCTAGGTCTTGGCCCCCTAGCAAATTGACTTCAAACAGCATGAAAACATTAACTTTTATATTTATTTGGACCTTTGGAGGGCAACTGACCTAGACTTGGTTGTCCAAGGTGAATCTGGTCCATGTCTCCCAATCTTAAAAAAAACACAAAAACCAAGAAAAATGAGCATCCCAATCTTAGAGAGATGGTGCCAATAATAGAGAGCAATTGAAGTATATGATATTTCATAAAGGTGTGCTTTTCACTACAGTAATCACTCACAACTGTAACTATTTAAGTTAAATTTTAAATTAAAATTAGTGTTAAAGTATAGTTAATCTGCATTAGACTCATCTGAAGTGCGCATTTGTCAATGTTGTTAATACTGTAGAGAAGAGCACAGATAAGATTGTATTCTACACATCTAAAGGGCCTGTTGAACAGAATTCTCTTAAATCTACTTCTAACCACCTACCATTACTGAAAGCAAGTTGAGTGAGCATGCACAAGACCAAGGGCAGATACATGCATTCACCAACATGATAGCTTAGAGAAGGTATGAGCTGGGAAAAGTTACAAGTTGGGATCAGGTAACCTTGGGATATAGCAAAGATTGTGAGGGGGCACCAGCCCAGGCAGTGTTTTGTTTTGACATAGGACGAGTATGAGTTGAAAGTGATTCCATGGTCCCTAATAACCATAACATGTTATATCCTTGACTAAGTTCAATGACAGAAGAGATTAGGAGTATTATATGAATCAGGGAGAAATGTGCCAATGATTATTTATGATTGAAGGTTTAGGATCAGAGAAAGAAGGAAAGATGGGGATATTCTGGGTTTTTCATGGACAAGTCAGTGGACAGTGGTTTTTCATGGACAAGCAGTGTCATACAGTCAGCCAGGGAAAAGACAGAAGAGGTCGAATGGGGATCTTTAACAGTGCTCTGAAGACCAGGACTAGGAGAGTATCTTATCCAAGTTATCATATTTATTAGCACTTCTTTTACTATTGCCATCATCTTCTACACGCTCACCATTTCCCTCCATCTTCTACTTCGGCGTCTCTGAATGACCTGTTCTGATGAACAGAGGTTTCATCCACTCAGAACCCTAAGTATTATCAGATGTATAATAAATGTTTGTCGGGGTGCATCATTAGTCAATAAATACATAACACGTTTTTCATTTTCTTTTACTTGCAGAGAGGAGAGCTCTTGCAAGTGAAACTCTTGCATCTTGAATCCCACCAGAGTGTTTTCACTAACAAACCATCGTGCTGTCGTCATCATGAATGCACTCTCTTTGATAGCGTTTGAGTTTGGTTTCAAAAAAATCAGCTCTGTGCCCTCAAGTTTTCTCTCACTTTTCTCTTTTCCTCCGAGCACAGCTCTTTACTAATCCAAAGCTTACAGGATACTTTGACAGTCTGCATTCAATCTTCTAAGCAAAATCCATACTCCTCCTGTAGCATTTGAGAAAAATGAAGCATTGACTCGCGTGTGCATGTCTCTAACCCCTTTGCTTATGTGTTTATGGATTACTTTGTTTCAAGGTTAGAGGGTTGCCGATTGAAGGATAACTGAGAAGAGCCAATTGCTCGGAGGGATGCAGAAGCAGGCTTTGTATGCAGTCGGACTTGATCCTCATCTTTCCCTTTGGCCTTATCATCATTTTTGCTTCTATTTAAGAACTTCAAGCATGGTGCGGCTTTACACGGACTTAGGAAGATTCAGTCATTGACAGAAGCAAAGCCGCAACTTTCTACAACTCTGAAATCAGGGGATGGCGGAACGGACACTGAATCAGAAGACATTCCAAGTCTTAGAAAAATATGTAAGATGACAAAGTTTCACTTAAGGCAGTGATACAAATAATAGGGGGTAGGATTTATTATACACTAGGTGATTTCCGGGTCTGCAATGCTTTGAATTAATAATAACTTTCTCCATTTTCCAGGTGATTAAATAAAGCTTAGATTGGCTTTGTGTCAGGCCTAAGATTACCTAGATATTGCATGTTGAAACTTACATTGGAATTCAACTCTTATTCCTGAGTTTATATTCTGATTTTTCCCCTCTCCCAGTTTTAAATTCAGCATTATTTATTACATTGCATTTTCTGCTTGCAGTAAATACCATACTAACTCACTTCCCTATGCATATATTCCATATTCAAGCATGTATTTCATGTAACCATTTAACTTTTAGTTCAGATATATTTGGATCCCTCATTGTTTCTAGTGTGGAAAAAAAAGCTTAGGTACATGCGCTTAGGGATTGGCTTAATAAAACTCTACAGTGATGGGTCCAGTGGGCATACCACCAGATGGAAGATCTCTACCACCAGGCAGGCTCCCAGGCACTTCCCCAGTATGCCACCATCATACAGGTGCAGTTTAGCAATGATGGGGTTTCAGACTTTCTCCAGCTCTTACTGCTAATGTCCCCATTCCTCCTTACTCACCATCTGGATCTTACTGATCGAATTGACAATTCCATGACTCATATGCAGAACCTTCTGTCTTTACCATGGATCTTGCATTGAAGTCCTTCATCTTCAACTGTTGTTTCCATGTTAAATAAAGAGGATTCCAATGAAATCTTAGAAGACACCATGTCCCACTTTTTATCTTTAGCTTTGTTTGTCTCAGCTTCCTGGATATCCTATGTTCAATATTTTCCTTACTTGGGTTACTTTGTTATTAGTGATGGTCCTCTGATAGGAGTTGAGTTTCAAGGTCAGCAGTTCAAAACCACCAGTCAATCTGTATGAGAAAAGTGAGGCTTTATACACTCATGAGAAGTTAAAGCATCAACAACCCACAGGGGCAGTTCTATACTCTTCTGTAGGTGGTTATGAGTCAGAATTGACTGGATGGAAGTGCATTTTGTGATTCTTCAGCAAGACAATGAGGATGCTGTTGGCATCAATATTTCCAAATATTCTGATCACAGGAACACCATTGGTAACAGGCTTCCAAAGCTAGGCTTCTGCGTTGTTCTTCATCTTTGTCGGTCATATGTTACCTCCTCTGCATAGAGACTCTGGGCTTCTCCTTTATATTATCTTTGTACCTGGGACCTGACTGCATCATTTACCACCATGAGGGTAACATCTTTCCTATCAGATTGAACAACATGAACCAATTTCAAATTCCAAACAAAATTTTTGTCCAATAAGACATTTGGCATTGAAGACAACATCAGTGGGATTCGTTGCAACTTGATTATTTGCGACACTACCTATCAACAGTGTGATATCAGTGAAAAACAAACAAACAAAACGTTTGGTGTGTTTTCCTGATCATTTGAAGTTACCTCCCATTTTCCATAGTGAAAGGCACACACACACACACACACAGAAATGGATAGTGCCAAAATCAGTACTAACTACAGGTCCCTTAAACATGATTGCTCAACATCAGTCCTGTCTAGACGAAGAAAGGAACATTAACTGAAAGGTTTCTACCATGTTCAATGAGCGGAGTCCCGGTTCTTAATCAATTTCCTGCACCGCAGGACACTTGTCATGACAACCAGGCATAGTGGTCACTACTCAGAACTCATTTAAAGCAAAGTTTAAGTCTATATTTCTTGAATATATTATCCTTGGTGTACATACTTCTATCACAGCTCTCTCAAGCAACTGAGTTGTAGGTTTCCCAAGATCGCGTAACCAGAGAGTAGCGAAGTTACTGTTAGAGCATGTGCTGAACCCTTGACAGAGTTGTGTTCCTCACAATATGTGCTGAAATCCTAATCCCTAGAGAGAGAAGCTGGGTTATATGAAGAAGAACATGGCATCAGGATGGAGCAAGGTTTATTAACAACCTGTGATATGCAGATGACACAACCTTGCTTGCTGAAAGTAAGGAGGACTTGTAGCACTTGCTGCTGATGTTAAAGGATTGAAGCCTTCAGTATGAATAACAATTCAAAATAACGTAGATAAAAACATTCAAAACTGGACCAGTAACATAAATCATGATAAATGGAGAAAAATTAAATGTTGTTTAGGATTGTGTCTTGTTTGAATCCACAATAGATGCTCATGGAAGCAGTAGTCAAAATTTCAAAATATGTATTGCATTAGATAAATCTGCTGCACAAGACTTCTTTAAAGTATTGAAGAAAAGGAGGTACTTTGAGGACTAAGGAGCACCTGACACAATGCACGGTATTTTCAATAGCCTCCTATGCATGTGAACGTTAGACATTGACTATAAAAGACTGAAGAAGAATCAATGCCCTTGAATTGTGGTTCTGGAGAAGAATATTGAACGTACCATGAACTGCTAAAAGGTCAAACTGATCTATCTTAGAAATATGGTTAAGGGCTCCTTAGAGACAAGGATGAGGAGACTTCCTCTTACATACTTTGGACATGTATGTCAGAAAAGACCAGTCATTGGTTAAGGACATCGTGTTAGGTAAAGCAGAGGGGCAGACACGGAGAGTAAGGTCCTGAAGGAGATGGAGTGACATAGTGGCTTCAACAGTGAGTTCAGGTATAGGAAAAATTGTAATGACAGTTCATGACCATGCAGTGTTTTGTTGTGTTGTACATAGGGTTGCTATGGGTTGGAACGGACTCCGTGGAACCTAACAACATCCCTGTGAAATGACACTCTATAGGAATAGTGTTATTACATTACATACCCAAACGTTAGTTTATCAAACTGTATAATAAATCCACACGGTAAGAAGACAATATCACTTATGAAACACACACACACACAATCACAGGAAGATGACACGAAACACACACATACATTCACAGATGAACTATGTGATGGTCATCTACAAGCCTAGAAGCGTGGAACCCCTGCAAAACCAGTACAAAGAAATCAGCACAGCTGAGACCCTGATTTGCAGCTTTGGCCTCCAAAAGGGCGCTCAATGCCTGTTCTTTAAAACCACCACTTGTTACTGTGTATTGAAACAGAACTAGGAGATGAAGGCGCGCTACGGAAAACATCCTTCCAGGTGTAGCTCATTACTTTTTGCACTTCCCAACCCTGCCTTCCTTTTCATCATGGCTCTAAAGTTCCGAATTCTGGGAGGCAGAGGGAGGATTACACGACGGAGTTTCAAAGACCCTGCACATAAAAAGGCCTGCATGCTCTGTATAAAACTAGTGGGGTCTTTGCTAATTATGCTCTCAGGAACTAGGAAGAAATTCCTACTCTAGAAACATCAGCCCCTTCCTCTCTCCCTCACAGACTGACACCGGGAATAATTTTAGCGGACAGCATCTTTCTTTATTTCGATGACATTTAAAACTTGTCCTGTCCTAGAGCTTTGAGTTCCCCAATACCATTAGCAAGAAATGGATGCCATTTAAACATCAGTTTCCTCATGGTTAACCGTCAAACTTCACTCAGGCCTCATTTTAAGAAGAAAATGAGAAACTACCTGTGGGTTAAACACACACCGAAGGACAATTGACATAAATAAAATACATAAAACCAAAATCAAAACCAAACCTTTTGTTGTTGAGTCTGTTCCAACTGATGAGAACCTCAGGTGTTTCTGATTATAATTATAATTTTATGGAAATAGGTTATGAAGGCTTCTTTCATGACATCACTGAATGTATTCAAGTAACCAACGTTCTAACTGGTAGCTAACCAAGCATACTAGCCACAGAGCATACCACAGAAAGTATGGAGATACAGTGAACCCTCGCCACTTCACGCTTCGACTTCCGCGGCTTCACTCTATCGCGGTTTTTGCGTAACAGCGCATGCTCTGTCATTACTGCCACTGATTGGCTCATACTGTACACGCTTGATGCCATAAATAATATAATAAATAATAAATGATAATTGTAACGTCCAAAATGTTTTACTGTATTTTCCCTTTTTCGTTTAATAAATTGGGTAATACGAGTGTAATGGTGACTAAAGGGTGTTTTTTCATGTCCTCTATGCTCTAACTACGAAAATATTTGATTTACAAATAAGGAATCCTACTTCGCGGAATTTCATTTCTCACAGTAGGGTCTAGAACCGATTAACCGTGATAAACGAGGGTTCACTGTACTATGAACCAGGAAAGAAACAGCGTGTGTTCCTGCACTACCTTCATGACTGTGAGGTTTCACTCTGTTGTTACAACCAGTGTTTCAATCCATCTCCTTGAGAGTCTTCTGCTTTTTGCCTGATATCTACTTAACCAAGCATGATTGATGTCTTTTTCCAAGGACTGGTCTCGTCTGATAACATGTCCGAAATATGTGAGATGAAATCTCCCCATACTTCCTTCTAAGAAGTATTCTTGCTGTATTTCTTCCATGACGGATTAGTTTGTTCGTCTGGCAGTCTATGGTATTTCAATATTCTTCCCAATGCTTTAATTCAAACGTGTCAGCTCCTCTGCGGTCTTTGCTATTTGTGTGCGGGTCTCACATGCATATATGATGGTTAAAATTACCATGGAACACTTTAGTCCTCACACATGGCATCCTTGCTCTTCAAAGAGGTCTTGTGCTACTCCGTCCAATGCAATGTGTCATTGCATTTCTTAACTACTGCTTCCATGAGCATTAGTTATAGATCCAAATAAGAAAAGCCCTTCACCGACAACTTCAGCCTTTTCTCCATTTATGATGCTGCTTATTTTATTATTTTCATTAAAGAAAACATTAGGTTAATAATAATAACATAAAATTCAAAACTAACATATGGCTCTTCCTTTTTTTCCCCATTTTCCACTCTCATACTTTCTCCTTTCCTTTCCACTTGCTATCTTTTCATGAATTATTCATTGTAAACCAATTCCCTGGATCAAAATGTTAGGAATCTGTTGGAGGGGTAAAGGCATTTGGGTGGTTATAGTTTTGGCACATTGTGATTGGTACAGGTGTCATGGAATTTTGACATGGTGGGGACAGTGATAGGGAGCCAACAAAGGATGTCTGCCCAACAAAGTTGATACATTGCTTGCTGGGAGTTTGAATAGCAACATGGGGTATTAATGCTTCATGTATAAGTGTGAGGTAGGGGCACCTGTGGCCTGTTAAATAGGGTGAGAAGTCACAGGCGTAAATAGGATGCAAAGGGTGACAATGAATTGGAGAAAGATGGTCTAGGGTGCTGTATTCCTAGTTGAATAAGGAGGAATTAACTCTGTTACACATGGAAGTTTATGCAATCTGATACAGTGTTTCTAAGGAGCAATATGGGTGTGAGAATATTGAGTAAATAAAATTAATTATTGAATTCAGTAAAATCCGAGGTCCTAGGCACTAAAGAAGTGTGTTACAAACAGGGCAACATCAAGTCAATTCTAAAGTGTTAGAATGGCGTTTGAGATACTGGTGGCACCTATTTCATTGGGAGGATAAATAGGAAATGTGAACCTGTGGATCACAGTCCAACACATAACCACTCTGTCACCAGGGCTCCCGCAGTCAGTGGGTGGATGTTGAGATAAATTCAGACATACACAACTGTGTTTATATAACACATACATCCCTTAGCCCTGTCGACTGAGAGGATCAACACTCACACAGCAGTGAGACTTTGATTTTCCAGATTCCTCCTTGGAAGAACCAGGGACTCTGGGAAGTGGTTCATTGTAGGAGTGAGATAGGGGAAGTACCAGAAAGTAAGACCCATGTCAAAAGGACGTAAAAGACACGGTGAAGAGACTTCTAAGCCACATTTGATAAAACTTAAATATCAAAAGAAATAAAAATGTACCATATAAAATAGGAGTTATCATGGATCCATATTCTAATAAGTACCTGAATTAATTTAGGTTTGTTATATAAATTGCCTTATTTTTTTTTAGTTGTAAAAAGGTTCCATCCAGATATATGATTTACGTTAGAATTCATTTCTCTTTATGCTTCTTCAATGAAAATCAAATTCTCTAAAAAAAAAAAAAGAAAAACAGATTCTCAGCTTTTCTCGAGTTTTCATAACCTCAACATTACTCAAGTCAACCCAGGGCAGTTGTAAGTTTAACTGTCCTTTATTTCTTCTTTTCTGATGCTTTTTTATGATTAAGGAAGTCCTTTTATCTTGTGTATAACAGAAGTAAGGATCCTGGTCTGGTGCCACCTTGGTGATCAGTGATGTATTTTGTGTCAAATCCATCTCGGTGATATTTGCTCTAGTTATTTTTTGTGTGTCTTTCTGATCTTTTACTTTAACATACACAATTTTATTTTATTTTTAAAATCATTTTATTGGGGGTTCGTACAACTCTTTTTTCCATTTTGTTTATTATTATTATTATTCTAATCATTTTATTGGGGGCTTGTACAACTCTATCACAATCCATACATACATCCATTGTATCAAGCACATTTGTACATTTATTGCCCTCATCATTCTCAAAACGTTTGCTTTCTACTTGAGCCCTTGGTATCAACTCCTCATGAACCCTTGAAGATTACATATAACCCCTTCCCTGGGGGATGGACAACAGAAAAGTGAGTGGAGGGAGACATCGAACAGTGTAAGACATGACAAAATAATAATAATTTATACAATTTTATTTTACAGTTATTGTTCTTACCCTTTTTAATTTTAGGAGTAAGTTTTATCAAATTAGCTTATAGTAGTACACAAACTTAAAACTGCCAAAATATGAGGAACTGATCACAATGATCTCCATTTATAATATAACCCCCTCCCTGGGGGATGGACAACAGAAAAGTGAGTGGAGGGAGATATCGAACAGTGTAAGACATGACAAAATAATAATAATTTATACAATTTTATTTTACAGTTATTGTTCTTACCCTTTTTAATTTTAGGAGTAAATTTTATCAAATTAGCTTATAGTAGTACACAAACTTAAAACTGCCAAAATATGAACAGATGATGACACATGTTCAGCTAATCTACAGTCTTGCAGACCGTGGCAACTAAAACAATAGCCAATGAGGTCACTGTTCATAGTGACCCTATCTGACAGAGAGGAACTGCCTCATAAGCTGATTGTACCTTCCTCATGCTTTTGTCTTGTAACTCTGATAGGACTAATTTTTTTTCTCAAAATGCTTCCCCATAAACTCAATTCAAAGAGAAAGACAGTGAGAGAGAGAGAGATTTTTCAGTGGGGAAACTAGGAAGGACCAAATTAATCAACTGATCAAATTTAGCATCAGCAGTAATGGGGAGAGATCAAAACTGTGTGCCACTAATAGGGTGCAATTGGAGGAATGCAATACCCCAACTGTGATACACCTATTAAATGCACACAAAGTGAATTTAACCATAAGGGAGTGTCAAATAAGGGCCAAATAGGCAAAGCACAAATAAAGGACAATTAAAAGTCAACTGGCCAATGTTGACAATCCGTTGATTGTGATCCAAGTTAAACAAAAGTGGACATAAAGTCAGGAAAGATCAGCTCCTGGAGAAGGACATCATACTTGGTGAAATGGGGGAGTGGTGAAAAGAAAATTGGGAAGGTCCTCAAAGAGGTGGATGGACACAGTAGCTGCATCAATAGGTTCAGACATAGGAACCATTGTGAGGATGGCACAGGACCGTGCAGCGTTTCATTCTGTTTTGCACGGGGTCCCTGTGGGTCAGAAATGATTAGCTGGCACCCCACAACAACAGTGTGGTCCATATTTATAGATGGGAGCTTTTACTATAAAGAAGATTGCTATAGGTGTCATTGAGCTCGTTCTAACTGACTTCATGTGAGCCTTTAGTTGTAGCCACTATGTCCATCCATCTCCTTGAGTGTTTACTCTTTTTCCCCCAACCCTCTATTTTACCAAGCACGATGACCCTCTCCAGGCTCCACCACATATCCAAAGTATACGAGATAATCTCTCATCATTGTTGGAGTGATTTGCTCAACTTGAATTGTGTCCCTTCGTTTATTTAACAGTGTTTACTAGCATATTCCTGTATTACTGTTTCAGTTTTTGGTGCTAGGGAGATAGCAGCAGGTGAGCGAGGCGAGATCCCAGTGATACAGGGGCCACTTTCATCACAACCTGTCCAGCATGGGAGTTGTGGACCCATGGAAGTACACATGAGCTTAGGTATGCACCACGTGAAACAGGAATATTCACAGGCATTTTGCGTGTGTTGCAGACTGATTGAAACCGTATGGGACAAATAATATCTATACAGGAGGGTTTTCCAGACTGCAGGCATGAGATGATTGGGTCACTGAGGTGTTTTTTGCATTGAGCCCATTGTGTTCTAACTGCAGGCCCTTTGGTTACCATCCGATCACTTACAAGCTTCCTTCCTTCCTTCCCATCTTCCTTTTCCATTCTCTCATTCTCTCTCTCATTTACTCCTTCAATTTCAGTCTAGCTCTTTCACTTTCTCTCTCTCTCTCTCTCTCTCGATATATATATATTTAATTGATAACTGATATATTGAAACTGGTTTTGGTAGTGTAATTTGAAATGTAATGTGTTGAAAAATCATCTATATCTGATTATGTTACATTTAGCATTGATAAAGACATTTGAATGACTAATTATTTGATCATCATTCCTGCTGGTGTAATTAATGTTCCAACATTCCAGTTTCCATACCTAAGTGAATGTAGAGATATAAATTGGAGACTCACCAACTTTTGGTAAATATATCCAAAACTGGCTGAACGTTTTGGCTGTTGTTAGGTGCTATTGAGTGAGTTCCAATAAACAGTGAGCGTACATACAAGAAAATGAAACGTGACACAGTGCTGGGGCATCCCCCACGTAGTTCTGTTTGAGGCTATTGTTGTAGCCACTGGGTCTTTTCCTTTTTAAGTTACTTTCCACTTCATCAAGCATAATGTTCTGGTTTAATCCCATAGTCATGCTATGTTTAATATTCTTCACAAACATCTTCATTAAGATACATCAATTTTTCCTTTATCTTCCTTATTTATTGCCCATAATTCACATGCATATGACAGGATAGGCTTGGGTCAGGTAAACTTTAGTCCAGCTGACAAATTAATCTTTACTTCATTTCTCATGATGATTTCTATTGTTTAAGTTAAGAGGATATTTTCTTCTTCTTTTTTTTTTTACATTGGGGTACAAACCCTACCCAAAATCGCAATCTTAAATCTTTAATAATAATTGTTTCACAGTCTTTCTTAGCAAGCAAGGTTGTGACATCTATATATTACAAGGTGATAGTGTTATTTCCTACTATCTTCTGTGATTATTTACTAAATATTCAGATTGAATAAATGTGGTGAAAGGATACAACTCTGATGCACACCTTTTCTGATATTAAGCCATGTAACATCCCTTCGTTTGGGATGCAGTTTCCTCATCAGTAAATGATGTATTCTGGAATTCTCATCCTATCCATGGTTTGGTGTGGTCCATAGAGTCAAAAGGTTTTATGTAGTAAAAGAGGCTCACCCAAAGAGGTGAACACCTTTCTGGTCTACTGTGTTTCAGCCAAGATCCATATGACATCTAAAATTATATTCTATGCTCCAAGTCTTAGTGTGAATTGAGCTTGGATTTCTCACAGCTCCTTGTCAATGTGCTGCTATAACTATTTTTAAATTATCTTCAGCAAATTTTATTTACACGTGATGTTCATGATATTGTTCAATAAGTCCCACATTCTATTTAATCACCTTTATTTTATTTTTCATTTTATGGTTTTGTTGATATAATATTCATATATCATACACTTTCATCGTTAAATCACCTTTAAAAAGAGTTGTGTAGACATCATCACGATCCATTTTAGTGTTCTCTCTCTCTCTCCCCTTCTCCATTCACTCCCCAATACCCTTACCCTCCCCAAGCCCATGCCCTGTTAAACCATTGTATATTATGTTCTCTATGTATCCACTCTTTCTGTGCTTCATGAACTGGGAAACCAAACAGAAACAATGAAAAACAAAAGTAAAATGAAACAGAAAGAAGAAAAAAAAATAAAGTTAAAAATAACATATGAACAGGAAAAGACCACCAGCAATACTAAAAAAGCCAGAGAAGAAATTACTGTCATGAAAAAAGTGAGAAACATTTAAGGACAGAATAAATTCAGTTTGGGTCAAGAGCCAGTCAACTGACCAAGTATCATATTATAGCATAGTTCAAACCACCACAATCAAGTTCACAATCATCGCTGCCTAATAGTAAAGCTGTTCAAGTCCCTGGCCTGTGGCCAGAGGGATCTGCAGAGGCTTCCTCTGACGAGATTCTCTGCAGATGGATTTGGAGCCCCCACTGTCCTCTAGAACCTACTACAAACTGAATGTTCACAAGTTAAGCTCTGATGCTTTTCCCTGGATCATATTTGGATTTTGTCACAGTCATGTGTGGATCACTCAGGCTGCTGTGCGTCTTCTGTGTGGGCTTAGTGGATCCTTCACGTAGATGGCTGCTTCTTTGAATACATGCCATTAAGGCCCCAGAAATGATTCCATTTGGTAGGCAAGGGACTATCTGCTTTCTTCATCCCCCTTTGCTGTAGTGCCCTTATCTTCAACTATCTCTTCATGAAGGCAAGGATGGAACAGGGCCATGTTATCAGAGGTAACTTTTCTTGGATTGGGGATAGAGTTACATGGGAGCTCAGATTCCATTTTCTTCTCCATGTGATGTGAATGACTCTGGCTGACTTTGGTGGTCATATTATGACAAAAACAAAACAACAATAACAACAAAACAAACTGATAGGCAAGGATCTGCCCTTCTAAGGAATGTTACAGGACATTTCTCCCAAGCACCAACCCCCATGTTCAATGTAAACGGAACTCTATGAATTAAGAAATCAATCTGTGCAAACCAACAACTCATGATTGCAGCTAGAAGCTGGACTATATTTGAATAAACTCATCTCAACAGTACCTTAAATTCTAGGCCATTGGATATGTTATTGATCTTATCAATGCAATGGCTGTGTACACCATGAGGATAATTGATAATGAAACTGGAAACAGCCTAAATGTCCAACAGAGGAAGAATGGATAAATAAACTATGGTACGTACCCATAATGGGTACATACACATCTTCCTAAAAACCAATGATGAAAGCATGAAACACCACATGACAAGGAAGGACCTGCATACCGCTATGCTGGACTGAATTCCCTGTGAAGCAGCTACCTCCTATCAATGAAGGCTGAGGTGTAGCTATGGTGCTGGATAGGCGTCAGTAGGACCTCTAAACTAAACTCAGTGCAATGAAATCTATTCTAACTCATGACCCTGTACAGCAGAGTCGAGCTGCCCCAGGAAGGTTCCCAGACTGTGAATATGTATTTTCCCTAGACAGTGAATCTCTGGTGGTAGTGTTATGACGTGACCTTGAATGTGTTCTAACTCAGATCAACCCCATGTATGACAGAAAGAAAAATCACCACACCTTGTGATATCTTCACAGTTGTTCCTAATCTCGAGCCTCTTGTTGCAGCCACTGCATTGCTCTGTCTCCTTGAGAGCCTTCCTTTTTTGTCCTTTCCTCTCTACTTTGCAAAGCGTGATGTCCCTCCCCGGGATTGGTCTCTCCTGACAACATGTGCAAAGTACATGAGACAAAGGTTTGCCGTCCTTGCCTCTAAGGGGCATTTTGACTAAACTTCTTCCAAGTTCTTTTGGAAATCCATGGTGAATCTTTAAGGGGGCAGAGAGCCTCCTCTTTCTCTTGTGGAGTAACTTGGGGTTTCTAATTACTGACCTTGAAGCTATAAACTCAACACATAATCTGCTATACCACCAGGGCTTCTGGAAACGAAGAGCAGCTGATGAGAGAGGCCTGCTCATTTACTTTAGAAAATCAGCCATTGTAAATTCTATATGGCACAAGGACCAACTCATGATGTGACAGCATTTACTTCCTATAAATATGGGGTCCCCGTCAAATGGGATACAAAACAATGACAATTCACACCAAAACAACAGTAAGCACATTTATCAGTCCAAAAATAAAAGCAAAATATTTGTCAGACAATTTAGCCCCCATTAGGTGATACTGTCACATTAAATAACATGATATAGCATACTGAACAAAAATAAAATATGTGTTATATATAAAATGAATAAACAGTTAATCTTTGTGGCTTTGCTTTTACACGATCATTTGTATCTGCTTAGGTAGAATGCAGTGAACTGTCTTGCTCAAATAATTCAATAGACCAGGATTGGAAACTCTTTAAATGGGAGTGCTGCTCCACATTGTAGCTACCAGCTGGTATCAAGGCACTGTGTGTTTCTCCATGAGGATGTTTCCTGCCTGGTTTCAGTAGAAATTCCCAGAGATATGCATATATTCCTACCAATGCGCTAAATTAATGTGTGCCTGCCATTGACCTGGAGTGAGGCAACGTTGTAGTTCCACAGGGTTATTTCTCTCAGTGTGCACCTGAATAATGAGAAACAACTCAGTCAAAAATTGTATTGAAAAATTTTGGATCATTGCAATCAATTTAACTTTATAGTAAGTTACATGACATGGCATGAAAAATTATAATCCAGCCAATGTGGTTGACCCACAGGAAAAGTAAATAATGTTAAAATGAAGATATTTCTTAGTCACAGGGCAGTGTGTGGAAAAGTTACCTGAATGATATCCATGACTAAATATATTGGCTGTCTGAGGAGTATTTTCCTGTCAGATCTGGATTCAGAAAGTTATTTGGCTTACGATGCGGAAATTTCATTTTTTTTCTCCCGACATTTCATTTCAACTATTTTTAAAATAGATGGAAGTGGGTTTGGCCATGATGGCTGTCAGGTTTCAAATTCATTCATTCACTTATCAATCTTTCTGTTTACCTGTATACTTTAAAAATATTTTTCTATACATGAATTTATTTGGAATTTAGCAGACACTGATGGAGATGGTAATGGTGAACATGGAGCCCTCCACAGAAGAAGATTGCACTTTCCTGGATGCCTGGTACCCAGGAGCAGTCACATGGGTCTGTTTAAAAACCAAGAATACAAACCAAATCAAAACAACACGATTGAAAAAAAAAAATAGTCTCTCATTTTCGCAGGCACTCACCAAGCTGGCATTTTAACTGAACCATTGAATTATTTTCTCTAAATGGTTTACTTCTTGTAGTTTCTCTCTTATAAATAAATATAACAGCTGTAGATGATAATATCTTTCTCCAGACATGTTTTAATGTTTTCTCTACTCAGGGAAACAAACCACGCGATGACCAATTTAATGCAATCAGAGACCCTCCTGAATCAAATCTGTACTGCCACCTTGATAACACTTACATTACAGCTGGTTTGCTCTTCACAGAAAGTATGTTCTTCTCAACATTTTCCAAGCATTACAAACTTTCTGCATAACTTTTCAGCCTCCCAACTGAAAAGCTGAAGAAATCAGCAATTTTAATGATGGGGAGAGCAGCTATATTCTGTAGATTTACTACATCTTCAGCAAATGCTAAGTCGTTGTCTCTATTCACTGTAGACATTGATGAACGGATTGTGGCCAAGGTCTTATCTCTTTTCGATATTCAGAATAAAGGAATTCTCCACACTCTTTGTATAAGATCACCCTCTTATTCAAGGCTCTTCCACGCTCTTAAATTCTCCTTGACTCAGATCAAGTGGCTTGGAAGAAGGATCATTAACAACCTGAGATATGCAGATGACACAATTTTTCTTGCTAAAATTAAGGAGGACTTGAGGCACTTGCTGATGAAGACCCAGGATTGCAGCCATCATTATGGATTACCACTCAATGCAAAGAAGACCTGAGTAGTCACCACTGGACCATGGTAACATCATGCCAAATGGAGAAAAGGTCAAAAATGCTGTCTTGCTTGGATGCACAATCAATGCTTATGGAAGCAGCAGTCAAGAGGTCAAACGATGATTAGGTAAATCTGAGGCACAAGACATCTTTTGTGTGTTGACAAGCAAGGAAGTTATTTTAAGAACTAAGATGCGTCTGACTCAAATCATGGTATTTCACTCTGCTTGTATGAATAGGAAAGTGGGACATAGAATAAGACAAACTGAAGAAGAATTATTGCATTTGAATTTTGTTGCTGGAGAATAATATTGATAGTTTCATAGACTGCCAGAAGGGCAAACCAGTCTGTCTTGGAAGAAGTATGGCCAGAGTGCTCCTTAGAGGCAAGAATGATATGACTTCATTTTATGTACTTTGGACATATTGTCAGGAGAGAACAGACCCTGGATAAGGACGTGATGCTTGGGAAAATGGAGGGGCAGAATAAAATTGGAAGGCCCTCAATGAGATGGATTAAAGCAATGGGTGGCTGCGTCAATGAACTCAGACAGCAGAACAGTTGGGAGGATGGTGCCAGGCCAGGATGTGCATAGAGTCCCTTTGAGTCAGAACCAACTTGGTGCCGCCTAACAACAACACATGGCTTGTCTATATAATAAAGCTGACAATTCCAATATTTAGAATTCCAGGGAAGCTAATCTGTTGTTTGCTATTTCATGGTCTCTTTATCATGAATTGGGAATTGACATCAAGCAATGATAATCTTGTGCACTGAATCTGTAATAACATCTCTCCAGGTTTGGATAGCTACTGTCAGTGTCCAGAGACTCAACTAAGGTAAGGTCATTGTATTTGACCTTGAGATGTTCTAGCTTCAAATAAGGAATCTCAGTTTCAGCTCTCTATCCTTGAACTTGGTCCAAGGACATGCCTTTCAATTGAAATACTGTTCATATACTCTCAAGGAAAGTTGTTTATCCTTCTGTCTTAACTGCTCCAAAGTCACGCCTTTTGTTTTACCTCAATTTTGTATTTGTTCTTCTCATATTTTCTTCTCAGGCAGAGCCCTTTACTTTTAAATTGAAATTAACAATGCATTACGTTGTTGATATTCCAAACTCATAGAAACCTTATCTAGGTACAACTGAACAAAACATACTTGGTCCTGATCCCCACAATGCTTGCAATTTTGGAGTCTGTTGTAGATATTGTTATAATCCATCTAATTTCCTTGTCTTTTGACTTTATCAAGCATGATGTCCTTCTTCAGCAGCTACTCTTTCTTCATAATATCTCCAAAGTATAAAAGGTCAAATCATACCATCCTTCATTTTCTAAGGCTGTATTTGTTCTAAGACAGATTTGATTGTATTTCTGGCTTTAAGTATTCTTCTCCACTGCCATAACTTAAATGTACCAATTATATCCTGGTTTCATTTATTCATTGTTGAGAATTCACATGCATATGAGACCATTGAAAATTCCACAGCTCAAGCACAGGGGAGTACTCTTCAAAGGGACATATTTGCTCGTGAACACATTAAAAAAGACCTTTTGCAATATTATAAAATATGCTAATCCAGGCCCCGTGTTTATTATTTTTTTGTTCTTAATTTTGTTCGGTTAATTTAGGTTCTTAATCTTCCTAATGCCATGACCTTTTAATATAGTTCCTCATGTTGTGGTGAACCCCCAACCATAAAATGTATTTTTGTTGCTACTTCATAACTTATTTAGCTACTGTTATGAATCGGGAAACTCCTGTAAAAGGGTCGTTTGATCCCCAAAGGGGTCACAACCCACTAGTTGAGAACTGCTGATTTAATTTAATGATGGGATAATCCTTTAAGATCCACAGTCCAAAGATTGTTTGAGCAACAATTATGTAGGAATAAAATTAATTTTTAATAAAACACAAAGAAAGAAAAATTAAAAGCTTTAAGGAATTGGACCATGAGAAACAAAGAATTTCTATTTCTATAAACCTGGCATACAAAAACCTAAAATGTAAAATGATCCTCATTTTTGGAGAAAAAAATACATAAAACTTTCCATTGAAAGCAGCAATTATCAATTTGAAGTTATCAATAACATTACCAAAATAAAAAATTAAAGAGAAAAATGAGCAATAATTATAGAAGTATATCATGGAAAGGGAAAGTCAAAAGTTTAACCCCATCCCAGAGCATCAAGCCTTGAGGGAAATACACTGGCATGGGGCAGCAAACTAACAGAGAGGATGATGGGGATTGGCCCAAACACAGCTATGTTGACCCTCTCCCCAGAAGAAGGTGATACAGAGGACAGCACTGAAGGTATATATAGCCCGGGGAGACAGGTGGGTCTGTGCAGACCACATAGGAGTGGACTAAGAGGGAGAGAGAGAGAGAGAGAGAGAGAGAGAGAGAGAGAGAACCTCATCAAGGCCCACCAAGGCCTGGGGACAACATCCCCGCTCAGAGCAGCCAATGCACAGAGAGGACTGTAGGGCGGGCCGCAGAGTGAAACATGACATTCCCTCACCAACCAATAGCACTACAGGGGATAGCTCTGGAAACACTGTGCAGAAAGTGTGCCCGGTCTGCTCCATGCACAGCAGGGTGAAATGCAAAGGGAGTACAACAGAGCAGCAAGGAGAGCAAAGTAACCAAGTCCTCAAGGAATCCTGGAAATAGACTTCTGACTTGGGGGACAGGGCTTGGTACCTCATCAGACTTGATCAGAAAACATACATAAAGGTCAGTAGACAAACCTGGAGCTATCTTTTTGCTTGTTTGTTTGGCTTTTGTTTTTCTTTTGTCCTATGTCTGTCTATATGAGATAGGCAGGACGCACAATACCAGGGAGAAAACAACAGGACCCGCAGTTCTGAGGGGACATGGGAGAGGACGGGGTGGGGAGCCAACAAACTCAGTTGATAAGGGAACAACAAGAGATCTAAAATTGATGGCAAGGAGAGTGTATAATGCCTGGTATGGTTTAATCAAGTGCAATGTATCCGAGAAGAATTATTGAGAGATGAATGGAAGGTGAGCGTGATATTGGGATAGGAGGAAGGTGAAAGAAAATAAAGGAAATAATAGGAAACAAAAGCTATTTACAGAGCTATAACTATTGGCATGTATATATGTAAATATACAAATTTACAAAGAAGGGATTAGAAGCCAATGTACATATATATTAATATGTTAAGTATTAAGCTAGCAGATGGACTTTGGACCTCTACTCAAGGCCTCCCTTAACATAAGAACACTTTGTTTTAATAACCTGGCACTCTTTGATACTCACCTTCCCAACATGATCGCAGAACACAAAATGGGTGCATAAACAAATGTGGTGAAGAGAGTGGATGGTGACCAGCTATAAAATGATATAGTGTCTGGGATCTTAAAGACTTGAAGTTTAATAAGCAGCCATCCAGCAGGGAAGCTAACAAGCCCACATGGAAGAAGCACACCAGCCCGAGTGATAATGAGTTGTAGATGGGATCAGGTATTAGGTATCAGGTATCAAAAGATCCAAAACAAGCAACTATACTGATGTGAGGAAGGGGTTTGGAGTGGAGACCGGAAGCCCATCTGTAGCCAATCAGATCTCCCCCCACAGAAGAGTTATAAGGAAGGGATGGTTCCACCAAGGCGCAGTATAGCACCGACGAAACATACTTCATTTCTCTAGTTCCTGAATGCTTCCTCACCCCACTCCCCCCCACCCAATCCCCAATACCATGACCCAGTTCTACCTTACAAATCTTGTTAGACCGGAGAACACACAGTGGTACAGATAAGAGCTCTTGACACACGGAATTCAGGACAGATAAACCCTTCAGGAACAGTCGTGGAAGTAGCAATGTCATGAGGGAAGAGGGATAGGGAAGGGGAAGAGGGAGAAAGGGGGAACTATCCACAGGTTGGATATATAACCCGCTGGCCCAAAGGGGATGAATAACAGAAATGTGGGTGAAGGGAGACCATGGACAGTGTAAGACACAAAATAATAATAACAATATATAATCTATCAAGGATTCATGAGGGTGTGATAGTTAAGGTTTATGGTGCCAACCTGGCCAATAAACACATGTGGGATTAATTGAAAGGCAGAGAGATGAACGGCTTGGCCTCACCTTCCTCATTCTCTGGTCTCTTGTTCTCTGATGGTCAGACCAGTGTGCAGCTGCCTTAGCTAGCTCTTTGCCTCGGGTGGCAAGGCTTGCTTCCTGCAAGACATCCCTGAGGAGAAGCCACATGGACCTACCCTGATGCATGCCTGGGTTCTGGAGAAGCCATGTGGAGACCCCTGTCAGTGCTGAGATGCTTACACTTTCACTGATTCAGTTTTCCTCCTGAATTCAGCATTATTGCATGTGTTTTGCGAGTTTGCGGAGGACTTTGTAGATTGGTGTTGGACATATGGGCTAATGTCAGACTTATGGGCTTGGACTGGACTGGGTTGGGATGCTTTCTTAATGTACACTTGCCTTTTATATAAAACTCTTTCTTAGATACATATGAGTTTCTGTGGATTTGTCTCTCTAGTCTACCTAGATTAACACAGTGGGGGAATAAAGGGGAGCTTATAACAAGGGCTCAAGTAGAAAATGTTTTGGAAATGATAATTTCAAAGTATGTACAAATGTGCTTAATACAATTGATGTATGGAATGTTATAAGAGCTGTAAGAGTCCCCAATAAAATGAATAAAAAGAAAAAAGAGTTTAGTAATCATTTTGAAATACCCAATCTCTCTATTACTATTAAAGATGCGAATCCTGAGAAAACAATGTTACTTCCATGCTCTTTTTAAATTCCTGTTAACCGTGTGTCTATTTTGGCCAGTCAAATATGAAAAGAATAACCTTGTGGCACTTCCAAGAAGAAGGTTAAAATGCCAAGATGATTCAAAGCAGAGGGACCATCAATCTGCGTGCATATATAATGTGAGAGCAAAAGAATGTTAGCTATTGAAAGGAGGCTGTTATTCAATTGAGCAAAATAATGTGGTATTCAGTGACCAATACAGTACACTGCAGATACATTCATATATACATAAAAGAAAGTATCTCTTAGATACTTATTGATGTCCCTGAAAGGAAATTTTTATAAAAGGAAACTGAGTTAAAAAGTAAAGTTGAAACTGTTTGCATGCTATGGGATACTCATTCAATGGAGTCTTCTACCTAAATGAAAATCAACTGCACTGCCCACAATAACATTGACAAATCCCCAAGAGCACAAACACACTAGAGCAAGATGGAATAGAATGCAGGATGCATGTTCTTTTTGTTGTCAGGTGCCATCAACTGATGTACAATATAATGAAACACAGTCCAGTCTTTTGCCATCCTTACAATTGTTTCCATTGCTGTAGCCACCCTTTCAATCCACATCTTTGAGAGCTTTCCTCTTTTTTGCTTTCCTTATACTTTACCAAACATGATGTTATTCTCCAAGGACTGGTCTCTCCTGACAATGTGTCCATGAAAATATGTAAGGCAAAGTTTCACCATCTTTAACTCCAAGGATCACTCTGGTCACCCTTCCTCCAAGACAGAACAATTTATCCTTATGGAAATTGGTGGTACTTTCAATATTCTTCTCTAGCGCCACAATGAAAATGCATCAATTCTTTTTTGATCTTTCTTATTTAATGTTCAAGTTTCACATGCACATGATGCAATGGAAGATACCATGACCTGGGCCGGACATTCCTTAGTCATCAGAGTTATATGTTTGCATTTCAACACTTCAAAGAGGTGTGTGCAGAAGATTTACCCACTGCAATGAACCATTCAATCACTTGACTATTGTTTCCACAAGCATTGATTATTGACTTAAGTAAGATGAAATCCTTGACAACTTCAAATTTTTCTCCATTTATCATGCTGTTGCCTATTTGTCCAGTTGAGAGTATTTCGGTCTTCATTACTTTGAGTTGTAATCCACACTGAAATCTGCCATCCCTGATCTTCATCAGCAAGTGATTCAAGATCTTACTTTCAGCAAGCAAGGTTTTATCATCTGCACATTGCAGATTGTTAATAAGCCTTCCTCCAATCTGATGTTCTATTCTTCTTCATATAATCCAGCTTCTTTGAAGATATTGATAGAATCTTTGAATTTCTTCTTCATTTGGTTTTGTGGTACAATAGGTAGGTTTATTGTGCCAACCCGGCCAATTGGAACACGTGGGATTAAGAAGGTCACAGTTTGATTGGAGGTCGAAGAGAAATGGCTTGGCAAGGGTGGAGACATCCCCCTCTCTCTTGCTCTCTGGTGATCTAACAAGTCTGTGGCTGCCTTTGCTAGTTCCCTGCCTCAACTTTTGAGCTATACTACCTGTGGGACAGCCAACCCATGGATCATGTAGCTAGAGCTTGAGGTTCCTTTAAGACCTGCTTCTGCACGCTGCTGGTGTATACATTGCTTGACCTTGGGGGTGTCAGATCCTGTCATCTGGCTTACTGTTGGTGACACTCCCTGCTGTTTGCTGCCTCCATTGCCCAAGGGAAGACTCAGCTGTCTGCTTCCTTGACCTTGGACCCAGCAGTTCTTGTGAATTGAAGGACTTCGTCTATTAACTGTTCCACAGAAGTGTGTTGAACCGAGCCCTCTGTACTGCTA
>NW_022111371.1:2367947-2373058 GCF_000313985.2 Echinops telfairi
AAAAGTTACATGGTAGGTTTGCGTCCTCTCACCATGTTAGTTAGCTAGAACAGGGTAGAAGGAATTAGGACCTATGTTGTCCCTTGAATTTTAGCTAGGGACAAGCTCAGACGGGCGCAGACAATTCCATCACGTCTTGCTCAAGCGTAGCAGAAAACAAAACAAAACAAAACAAGAACTAATCACAAAATAAACTTAACTGTGCCCTGCCTGAAAGAATAATGTAACTATAAGCACTCCTAGACTTGTTTGAAGTTGGAATCTGTTCTTTTTTTTCCTTTCTGAGAGGATAGACTACTTGGGCCCCTGGGTTTTCTTTTTTTGGGAGGTGGGGTGGTGTGGGCAGAGACAAGGGTCATCATGGAATTCCAAAGATGAGTGGCTGGAGACAAGAAACGTCATGGAATTTGAAAGACGAGTGGGCGAGGACAGGGACATCATGGGGCTGCAAAGGGGATTGGATGGAGACAAGGGGCGTCATGGAATTCCAATGATGAGTGGGCAGAGACAAGGGAAGTCATGGGTTTCGAAAGGGGAGTGGACAATGACAAGGGGTGTCATTGAGTTTCAAAGGGGAGTGAGAGGAAACAAGGGTTGTCATGGAGTTCCAAAGGACAGTGGGTGGTGACAAGGGGCGTCATGGGATTCCAAAGGAGAGTGGGTGGAGACAAGGGGCATAATGATTTCAAAGGAGAGTGGGTGGAGACAAGGGGCATCATGGGATGCCAAAAGGGAGTGGGCAGAAACAAGGGTCGTCATGGAATTCCAAAATGAGTGGACAGAGAAAAGGGGCATCATGGGAATCCAAAGATGACTGGGCAGAGACGAGGGGGCATCATGGGATTCCTAAGATGAATGGGCAGAAACAAGGGGTGTCATGGAATTCCAAAAATGAGTGGGTGGAGACTAGGGGCATCATGAGGTTCTAAAGGGGAGTGGGCAGAAATAAGGGGGATCATGGGATTCCAAAGATGAGTGAGTAGAGACAAGGGGCGTCATGGGGTTACAAAGATGAGTGGGCGGAGATAAGGGACATCATACGCTTCTAAAGGGGAGTGGACAAAAACAAGGAGCGCCATGGAATTCCAAAGAGGAGTGGGCGGACCCCTGGGTTTTCAATGTTGCTTTCTGCTAAGTAAATGTTATAAGTGTGCCTTTATGTTTGAAAATGCTTTTCTCAGGGATCTGACCTCCAAGACTTACTTGCACTTTCTAGCTAGTGAGCGAGTTGAAGATCCTGTGCACCGGCTCTTACCTGAAAGGTGTGAGTTTAACAGTGTAGACTCCATTCCTTTGAATGTGGACAGATATACACAGATAGCATTGCATTTCACAACAGTTCATGTCGTTTTCGGCCATGAAGGCAATGGCACATTGCCTGATTATGCCATTCCTAGCATAATAAGCCATATGATTTTCTGATTCAAACCCTGCCCATTTTAGCTCTGGATAATGCTGTTTATGTTTTCGATTTAATTTGTGATAACTTCCAATATTCGTAGATACATTCTTCATATATTCCAAGTTATAATTTCTAGATGATTTTTGAAGCTATTTATTCTCATTTTGAGTAGACCCCCATCAATAAATAAATGAAAGTCTCAAAATCTTCACTCCTGCATGCTTAACTCCATTAAGTCACGGTGGTCGACTCTCCTTTGAACAGGCAGCTCTTCCTCAGTAACATTTTGAGGGCCTTCTGACATGAGGGGCTCATCTTCTGGCACTGTCACCGACAAAGCTCTGCTTCTATTCGCTGGGACTTCATTAACATTTGATCATGTTTGAGGCTATACAATACTCTAAAGAGGTCTTGGAAGTGGGTAGCCAATTCCTTTTTTTCTAGTCTGTTCTTAGTCTGGAAAAGCCACTCAAAACCTATTCATGCTGGATAAGCCTGTTGGCATTTGAAATACCAGTGACATCGCTTCAGCATCACAGCAACATAAAAGCCACCACAGCGCAACAAAGGGACAGACAGGTGGTGGCATAATGTATAATTCCAGGTACATAAAGTTCAAACTGTGAAATCAGTAGTATATGAATTAAGAAGATACATTATGTGTCAACATTATAAAGAACCCCAGAGGAATAAAGTACACAATATTGAGCCCAAGGAGTGCAGTTTTTCATCATCAAAAACACTTAACTTGGGGATTATTGGTCATATAGATGGAGGAATCTGAGAATTATTGAGAGTCAAGAGGAACTGATTTAGTTATGAGTTAGAAACAAAAACTTTGAATAGAGTGTGACTAGGAACTGTAAAAGGAAAAGGAACTGATCTTTTAGACCAGCGGTTCTCAACCTGTGGGTTGTGACCCCTTTGGAGGTTGACTTTGACAGGGGTCACCTGATTCATAACAGTGGCAAAAGTGCAGTTAGGAAGCAGCAACAAAAATAATTTTGTGATTGGGAGAGGGGGTTCACCACAACATTAGGAACTGTATTAATGGGTTGCGGCATTAGGAAGGTTGAGAACCACCATTTTAGACAATTGTAGCTTCACCAACTAAGAAACATTCATAAGCCAGGGAACAGAACAGAATGCTGAGCTATCTCCCATTTTCCCCACCGAAGGTTTTACTACATCTGCTGTCAGTTGTTAATTTAGGGATGTCTAAAAAGATAATTCTGTAGTATTTCTGGCAATCCAAGCAAGTGGCAAAACGGATGCAAAGACCAGACAATGCCATTAGCTAAAAAAATGAATGTCTAGCATTTCGCAGTTGGGTCAAGTCTAGTACAGTGGCTTTCTGGGAGTAATATACAGGCCATGCTAATCAAGATGATGAATTATAAATATGCATATTTGAAATTAAAATAGAGGAATAAACAGCCACAGAAGAAATGTTATGACTCTTTTAATCAAACTCATGTTAATAAATGTAAATATATGACTTAATAAATAACTTTCCTAGAAAATATAAATTACTAGAGCTATATAGAGAGTAAAAATAGTAAGTAGAGTTATTAATCTAGAATAAATTGAAAACTGAAAATAAAACCTCCAAAAAGTTCTAAACAAGAGGTAGCCAATGTAATTCCAAATGTCCCAAATTACATGGACAAAAGAAAATGCAACAAATGTATCCAAAGATCCAGTGTGATAATGAGATCTTATTTTGAAAATATTATGTAAGAAACAAAGTAATTGATTTAAAAGTTACATGGTAGGTTTGCGTCCTCTCACCATACTTATTAAATCTGTACTCTGTGCAAATCATCGGAAGAGCTGGATTACAGGAAGGAGAATGTGGTATCAGGTTTGGAGAAAGGCTTATTTGCATTCTGCAATGTGTACATGGAACAAACTTGCTTGCTGAAAGTGAGTATGACTTAAAGAAATTGCTGATGAAGATTAAGAATTGCAGCCTTAAATATGGATTTCAACTCAATGAAAAGAAGACCAGCGTATAGTCAGTGCTCCTTTGAGACACGGATGCTGAGATTTCGTCTTACATTCTTCGGACTTATTGTTAGGGAAAAGTCGGTCCCTGGAAAAGGACATGCTCAGTAAAGTAGAGGGGCAGTGAGAAAGAGGAAGACCCTCAAGTGGATGGATTGGTACAGTGATTGTAACACTGGGATCAAGCAGAGGAATAATTGTGAGGTTGAAACAGAACCAGGTAGTGGTTCTTTTGGTGAGTATAGGGTCACCATGGGTTGAAACAGACTTGATGGCACAGAGCAACAACAAAGAAGACCAAAACTCTCACAACTGGACCAGCAGATAACATTGTGATAAATGGAGAAAAGTTTGAAGTTGTCAAGGATTTCATTTTGTTTGGATCCACAATCAGTTCTCATGGAAACAGTCAAGATATAAAATGATGAATTGCATTGGGTAAATATAGTGGAAAAGACCTCTTTGGAGTATTGCAAACCTAGGATGTTACCTTGGTGAACCTGACCCAAACCAGGGTATTTTCAGTTGCCTGATAAGCATTTGAAGTGGGACCTTGAATAAGGAAGACCAAAGAAGAATCAATGTATTTGAATTGTGGTCAAATGTAGATTATGTGGAGCTCTGGTGGTTTCATGTCAGGCTGCAAACTGCAAGGTCAGCTTTTCTAAACTATCAGTTACTCCACCAGAGAAAGACAGCATTTTCTATGCGTGTAAAGTTACAGACTCAGAAACTCACAGGCTCAACTCCACCCTGCCCTGCAGAGTCCCTGTGAATCAACATTGACTAGATGGGATTGATTTTTTTTTTAGGTTTTGCTGAAGAATGTGGAAACAGCATAGACTGCCAAAAGAATAAACAAATACATTTGGTAATAAGTACAACCAGAAGGTTCCATAGGAGCAAGACTGGCAAGACGTCATCCATGGTGCTTTGGGCATGTTGTCAGGAAAGACCATGCTCTGGAGAAGGACACATGCTTGGTAAAGTCGAAGGGCAACAAACAAGATGAAAGCTCTGTACAAGATAGATTGGCACAGTGGCTGCACAACAGGCTCAAACATATGAACAATTGCGAGGACGCTGCAGGACTGGTCAATGTTTCCTTCTATGATATGCATAGGGCCTCTCTGTGAACTAGAGAGCACTTAGCAACAACGGCATCCATAATTCACAACTTATAATAAAATTAATTTCAGTTGAATAAGCTATTGCATTTGTATATATCCAAGTGATAGAATAAAATGCTTACTTGAAAAAAAAACAGAACTACAGAATACTTACATACAAATCAGCATTTTTAGAATTCAGAAAGACACTATTATCAGAAGTTAAAAAGAAATGTTTTCTGCAGGAAAACTAAAATTAAAAAAGTAAATTCAAATGACAAATGTGGGGGTTTTTTGGTTGTTATTGTTGTTTTGGTTATTCATTTGTGTGCAATGCCTTCAATAATTCTTTAGATAAATTAATTACCATGTAAATAACTTGTAGTTAGATTAAAAGAGTGATATCTCAATAGAAAAAAAAGGTGGGGAAAAGAAAATTTGCAACAAAAAATATATAAACTTATTACATATAAATTGAAAAACATAGTGCCATGCAAATCAATAC
This sequence comes from Echinops telfairi, assembly GCF_000313985.2. Classification (NCBI taxonomy): domain Eukaryota; kingdom Metazoa; phylum Chordata; class Mammalia; order Afrosoricida; family Tenrecidae; genus Echinops; species Echinops telfairi. The sequence goes on from NW_022111371.1 coordinate 2,372,971, forward strand.
TCTCTCTCTCTTTCCCTTACACACACATTATTTTTTAAATACAACTTTTGAAGCATATGTATGTGAGTGTGTTTGTGTATCTAGATAT
>NW_022111371.1:2375179-2376123 GCF_000313985.2 Echinops telfairi
ATGTGACTCCTCCCTGGGGGACAGACAACAGAAAAGTGGGTGAAGGGAGATATCAGACAGGGCAAGATATGACAAAACACTGTTGAGTTTTCCTCAAAATGAACTGACATAATCGCCTTCTGGACAGCTGTATTCCTGTTATTGCTGCAGCCAAATGCATCCTTGGGCAACAGGGAGCAGCATGTCGTTTCAGTCAGAGACCAGGTACATTCGATTCATTTTGTCCAGTGTTCTTCAGGAGGTCTAATTCCCCTGTCCCACAGAGATCATGTTTTAAAATAAGACCTGGAATCATTCTTACCCTTTTTAGTTTCATGCTGTTTTGATGGTTTGAAAATTGTTTTGTAAGCAAGAGAAACTGCGATATCCCCTTAATCTTCTTCAACATCATGCATGCTACCTATGGTGGAGAATTATCCTCCTCCTTTGGTGTGCTGCTGCTTCATTTGTAAGTGTTATGTTAATTCACGACGCCTTTACTTCTCTCCTAACTCCTGTGGGGAGTGTTTCCTTCAACAGCGGCCTTTCAGCCTTGTGATTGATCTCCTGGGGGGCTTGAAATTCTAAGTAGAACATTGTTCCCCTTGCAGCATATCTATGGTTCACTTTTGTTTCTAATTTTAACGTTTCCTCTTCTAGACTGAGGAAGAATGAGGAAAACTACAGAGTTGATGCTTTTGAATCGTGATGCTGCAGGAGAATCTTGACAGTACCACGAGCTGCTTGACGGACAAACAGATCTGTTTTGGAAGAAGTGTAGCCAGCGTGCTCATCAGAAGCAAAGATGCACCCTGACTGACTTGTCTCCTCCGATACCAGGAGAGTAAGGGGAAGTTGGGGGGAGAAAGGGGAAACTGATCACAATGATCTACATATAACCCCCTCCCTGAGGGACGGACAACAGAAAAGTGGGTGAAGGGAGACATCAGTCAGTGTAAGACATG
>NW_022111371.1:2376489-2377748 GCF_000313985.2 Echinops telfairi
AAAAAAAAAAGAAGCAAAGATGGTGAGACTTCATCTCACATGCTTTAGATGTACGAGAGGATACCAAAAAAAACTGGATTTTTTCCTCCCAAAGCTATTTATTTAAACGTTATTACAAAAAACCTTATCACCTCCAGAGTACTCTCCATTACACTTAATACATTTGTCAAATCCACAGTTCCGTTCTTGGAAACATTCTTCAAACTCATCTATTTGGATGGCTGATAGCACCTCCCTCATTTTGTTTTTCATCACTACATCATCAAACTGCTGTCTTTCCATGTCCCTCTTGATTTTTCAGAAACAATAACAACAACAACAAAATGTAGCATGGAGCGAGGTCAGGTGAGTAAGGTGCTGGGGCAAGGGGCAGGCTGTTTTGGCCCAAACCTGGCACACTGAGATGACTGCCTGAGCAGGGACATTGTCATGATGGCAAAACCAGGCCCCTGTCTGCCACAAATCAGGCGAATTTTTTAGCACACTCTTATGTAATCATTTCAGAACCTCTGAACAGAAAGCTTGATTAACAGTCTGATTTGGTGGAATGAACTCAAATGCACTATGAGTAGGCATTTTCATCCGTTCAGGAAGTTGACGGGTGTCCAGAATGAGGTTTGTGATCAATCGACATTCCACCATTTTTGAAATGAGAAAACCACTTGTACACTTGAATTTTTCCCATTGTGCTGTCCTTGTAAGCTGTTTTCAATATCGCAACAGTTTCTGCGGCAGTTTTCTTGAGAATGAAACAAAATTTCACAACTGCACGCTGCTCTCTTAATTAAGCCATTACAAAAATCAAGGTTTGAGTGAAACTACTTTTATGAAAAAATGCACTGTGACCAGAGAGAACCTTCCACCAACTCACAGCAAGCTGCTTGATGCTCACCTAGTGTATGTGCATGAGTGTGTGTGTGTGTGGGGGGGGAGGGCATGCTACGAAAGCTCACTTCCTATTTGTTTATTTGTTTGTTTGTTTGGCACCCCTCATATGGTCAGTAGAGAACTGTCCTTGGAGAACAAGACCGTGCTTGGTAAAGTCCAGGGACATCTAATTAGAGGAAAGCCCTGGAGAGATGTATTGACACAGTGGCTGCCACAAGGGGTTCGATCATGGGAACAACTGTGAGCATGCTGCAGGATTAGGCAGTGTTTCTTTCGGTTGTGCACAGGGTCACTATAGGCTGGAACTGACTCTATTGCACCTAACAATCACAACAATAGCTAATGATGGACCGTATTAAAAATGTTTGCCA
>NW_022111371.1:2379455-2380782 GCF_000313985.2 Echinops telfairi
TTCTTCTATTAAATTGGCATTCTATGATGCTCACCTTCCCGACACAACCGCTGAAGACAAAGCGGGTGAATAAGCAAATGTGGTGAAGAAAGCTAGTGTTTGGTTTTAAGAAGACCTCAAGAACTCAGGGGATGTTTGCTTACGGGGCAAATAATATTTAAGTTGTAGACATGATCTATCCCCTTTAAACCCCCAAACAACTCTAAAACATGGCTCTTCTTCTTCTATTTTTTTTTTTTTTTGAAAAGTAGGGAAAACTTGAGCAGGGGCCCATAGTCCATCTGTTTTCTTAATACTAAACCTATAAATATATGTACAGAGATCTATTCCCCCCTCATCACATATAAATATATTTACATCTGGATATGCCTGTATTCAAATCTCTATGACTACTCTTTGCCTCCTAGTTCTTTCCTCTATTTCTTTGTACTTTCCTCTTGTCTCACTATCTTGTTCAGCCTTCATTTGGGTTTTAGGAATTCCTCTCGGTTTCATTGCCCTTGATCCAGCCCTGCGAGACCTCTTACACCCTCCTGTCACTGATTTTGGATCACTTGTTATTCCCTTGTCCCTGGGTTTGTTAACACCCACTTCCTTTCCCCTTCCACCCTTTCTCCCATGTTCCCCCAGAATTATTATCCCATTGTTCTCTCTTCTGGCTTGTTTTAATACCACCTATCCCTTCCAGGTAGACATGCTATGTACCACACAAGACTGAGTACAATGAAGCAAGAATAGAAAGTAAAACAATATCTACAAAAACAACAACACACACAAAATGTATAAATAGTTCAGGGTCTATTTGTTGTTCTTCACAAGTGCTTTCCAGTCGAGTCTGATGGGGTGCCATTCCCTGGCACCACATCTATCCCTGGGAGCTTCATTGCTCTGCTCCCCCCACTGCTCTCCCAATACTACCTTACAAATCCAGCTTGACTGGAGGATGTACACTGGTGCAGATAGGAACTGGAAACACAGGGAATCCAGGACAGATGAGTCCCCTCAGCACCAGTAGTGTGAGTGGTGATACCGGGAGGGTGGAGGGTAGGTGAGGAAGAAAGGGGGAACAGATTACAAGGTCTACATATAACCTCCTCCCTGGGGGACAGACAGCAGAGAAGTGGGTGAAGGGAGATGTTGGATGGTGTAGGATATGAAAAAATAATAATAATTTATAAATTATCAAGGGTTCATGGAGAGGGGGGAGGGGGGAGTGGGGAGGGAGGGAAAACAAGGGCTCAAGTAGAAAGCAAATGTTTTGAGAATGATGAGGGAAACAAATGTACAAAAGTGCTTGACACAATTGATGTATGTATGGATTGTGATA
>NW_022111371.1:2383337-2391941 GCF_000313985.2 Echinops telfairi
AGGGTCAGTCTGGGCCAGTCCCAACACTGAGTCCCCAGCGTTGTCCCCTTTAGAGCCCGGGGCCATCAAGGGATGGCATGTCTCATGGTGGGATCAGCCATATTGTCCACTCTGTCCATTGGCTGTTCAGAGCGGGGATGTCATCCTCCAGGCCTGGTGGGTCAAGATGTGCTCCACTCTTCCTCCCCCTCAGTGCTCCCATTTGCTCTGATCAGACATGCCCCTCCCTTAGCTGAAGCTTCATTGCCGTCCTCTCAAGTAAATTCTTCTGGGGGGAGGGGCAGTTGGAAAGACCTTGATTTTTATGGTCTCCTTCAAAAAACTCATTTTCCTATAGCCCTTTAAAGTCCATTAAAGATAGCCCCGCATTAGTGGGGCTGTGGTTTCAAGTATTAGCTCAGACAGCTCCCAGGTTGGGCAAGTGCCATTGCTGTAGAGAGAAAGTCATCACATTTCATTTCCGATGATGTTAGTTTAGAAAGATGGCTTCCCCTCTTCCCAGTTACATTGTCTTTTACTTTACAACCCATTTCTATTTTTCAACAATTGCATTGCAATGTGTTCAATTTTAACCACCCTGCTGCTCAATCCTTTATAAACCCAAATAAAGAAAGTTATATCACCAAGAAACATCAGAAAGTGAATTAGAAAAAGAGGGGGGGAAACAGTTATTGCTTCAGATGATTCTCCATTTGTTGAGGGCGAGAAAGAAATTGAACATTTCATTTTTATATGTATTTATTATTGTATTAGGCTTTTGTTTACTCTGTAACACGTATAAACCTGATAACATCTGCCACCCACCCACCATTTAATTACATATTCTAAATCTTTATTCTCTTTGATGTCTTTGCTTGCCAATATCTAACTTATCCACTGCTTCCAAGTTCATGTCACATGATTCCTGTAATTAAGTGAGCAGCAAGTTAGCTACCCCCGTCCCTAAATGGAACACCTCATAGTCTTAAAGCACTTCTAATAAACTTCCCAGATCTGAATCCATGTGAGCTCCCTTATCTTCCCCTGATGACTCAATTATCTCCTCAGGAGAATCTGTTCAATATCCAAAATTGCCTCTTCTCCACGGAGAGGGGAGAAGAGACAATGACTCGGAAGCCCTTTCTTTCACTCCATGTCTTCAATGAATAATTTATCTTTGTGGCAATCTGCTTTCTTCTTTTCCTGCCTCTCAGTATTGAAAGGCATACAAGGGAAATATGCATCCAATCGCATTACTTTCTTCCCTGAATTCCGAAAGCCCCCTATAGTCCCATCTGCCCCAGCAAGTCACCGTCACTCACAGTGAGACAGAAGTAACTAACTTTCTCCATATTGTTTTGAAGGTTTCCTCTTCCTGTTTGACCACTTGTTAGTCATTAAAATCCTTCAGAAGCTTGGAAAATTACAGTGCAATTTTCCCCCTGCAGCATTTAATTCCCCTGATATGAAAGCTTTACTTGACAATTGTAGACTAATTTAGAAAATTTAGGAAATGATAAATGCAATATACGTTAAACACCACCATCAGAAGATGATTATGTAATCTAAAAACCACACACATATCTATATTAAAATTGAAGTCACTTGGACTTTATTTTCACACATTATTATATGTATTTAAAAAGTGAGGGAGGATGTACTTTTGCCATGGCTATTTTCTCAATATTTGTTTTTTGACATTGTTCTCCATGAGGTTACTTTGAGGACTAAGATGTGCCTGACTCGTGCCATGGTATTCAACGGTCTCATATGCGTGGACATTAAATAATGAGGGCCAAAGAAGAATCAATGCACGTGGCATATGGTATGGATGAAGAATAGTGAAAATACTATGAACTGCAAACGATTAGAAGAAGTACAGCCAGAACACTCCCTAGGCGTGAGGATAGTACTTTATGTCGTATGTACTTTGGACATACTCTAAGGAGAGACAAGGCTGGAGAAAGCTGTCATTTTCCCTAAAGTAGAGGGCCAGTATGTATACAAAAGAGAAAAACCTTGGACAAAATGGGTTGAAACAGCCAGTGCAACAATGGACTCAAACAGAAAACCATTGTAAGACGCCAGGCCGGGCAGTGTTTCATTCTGTGGTATGCATAGGCTCACTCTGAGTTGGGACCCACTTGATGGCACCGGACAACAACAACAATATATTATCAGTCTACTCCCATCAGGTAAGTTACTCACACATAGTTTTGATTTGGGCAAAGGGGGCAATCAGCTATACACAACAAAGTAGTGGTGACAGATGCTGTATAGTAATGAGTACCTACCAGATGACAGGCAGTGTTGGTGGTGGAACTTCAGAGACTTACATGATGCAGCATCTGCTCATGGTCCAGTTAAGGAGAGACGACCAACACAAATGATACAAAGATAGTCTATTAAGCCTTTATGTAGTGATTTTTTTTAATCAATTTATTGGGGCTCATACAATTCATCACAATACATAGATCAATTGTATAAAACACATCTATACATTTGTTGCCCTCATTATTCCCAAAATTCGCTTGCCTCGTATGTAGTGATTTTATAACCCTGCTAGCATAGTGGTAATGAGTTGAGCTGCGATCTGCAAGGTCAGCAGTTCAAGAACACAAGGAGCTTAATGGGCTTTACACTGTTGTAGAGAATTGTCATCTAGGAAACTGATAGGGCCAGTGCTACTCTGTCCTATAGGTGCACCACGAGTCAGCATCAGTTTGATGGCTATGAGTTTGTTTTGGATTGGCTTGCCTCAATCATTATGAATAAGTATTCATTATACAATCACAATATTATGCAAACAAACTGAATTATAGATACTAAAAAGGGCATACACAGTCTCAAAAACCCACTGGGGCAGTTCTACCCTCTTCTATTAGGGTCTCTATGTATTGACATTGATTCAATGGCATTGAATTTTGTTTTTAATTTTGTTTTTTTTTTAATAGTGTCATTCTAGAGAGTTTGCTTTCAATGTAAACATAAGCTATCAGTTATCTGGAGTCAATTCAGATTAGAGCTATGGTTAGTGGCAGTTTACAACACATTTTTTCTAGAAATGAACTGACGATTTTTCTTGAGACACCTCTGGGCATATTCAAATCTTCTACCTCTCAGAAGGTGAGCACGTGAACCATTTGTACCACCCTAGAATCCCCATGTTGATATAAAGCCCCAAACAAACTTACTGCTGTCGAGTTAATTTCAATTCACAATGACCCTACAGTAGACCTGCTCCACAGGGTTTCCTGGGATATAAATCTTTAAGGAAGCTGATTTCTACATCTTTCTCCTACTGAGGGGCAGGTAGATACAAGCTGCTGATCTTTTACTTAGTGGCTCAATATCTAAACTACCTTTCTACCAGGACTCCCAGCGCTAATGTAAATAGTTGAGATTTGTTATACCACCCTATGATATAATGTAGAGGAGGCCTAGTGTTGTAGTTATGCACGGGACTCCTAACCACCAGGTTGACAATACAAAAGAATCAGCCATTCCGAAGGAGAAAGATGGTGGTTTCTACTCCAGTAAAGAGTTCCGGTCTCAGAAACTCCCAGGAGAAGTTCTATCCTGCCCTCTGGGGTCACTGGGTCAGCATCAACTTGATGACAGTAAATATTACAAAACCTAAAGATCACTGGTGATGCCACAGTTAAGGTTCTGAAAGCTCTGATGGTCCCACTGCTCATTAGCTCTGCAGGAGAAAGATGAAGTAGGGAGGGTGGGAGTAACCCCCTCCTGCCCCCAAAAGTGGAATTCCCTTAGTGCAGTGGGGTTTTCATCATTGGCATTTTTTCCACTAGGTGAACATCAAGTAACTCACTGAATTACTGCACCCAGTGGCATCACTAGGTTCTCTCTGTCACAGTGAATTTTTTCACTCAAGCAGATTTGCTTCAACTTCATTTTTTGTTATTTAAGAGAACAGCAAGAGACTGTGAAATTTTGTTTCATGCTTGCAAAAAATGCTGCAGAAACTGTTGTGATGTTGAACACAGCTAACCAGGGCAGCGCTGTGGGAAAAACTCAGGTGTACACTATGGGAAAATCTCAGGTGTACATGTGGGTTTCACATTGAAAAAAGGGTGAAATGTTGATCGATGAGAAACCTTGTTCTGGACAGCCGTCAACTTTCTGAACGGATGAAAATGTCTACTCTTGGTGCATTTGGAGTTCATTCCACCAGGTCAGACTGTTAATCAAGCTTTCTATTTAGAGGTTCTGAAAAGAGTGTGGCCCCCAAAAAGGCGTGGTTTTTAGCAGACCAGACATTGGTTTTGCCACCATGACAATGCACCTTCTCCTGCATCCACCTCAGTATGCCAGCTTTTGGCAAAAAAAAAGAAGCATGCCTTTCTTGCCCTAGGCACTTGACTCACCTGATCTTGCTCCAGGTAGCTTTTTTTTTTGTTTCTGCAAATGAAGAGGAGCATGAAAGGACAGCAGTCTGATGAAGTAGAACAGGTGAAGGGAAAAAAACAAAACCAAGGGTGGTGCTGTCAGCCATCCAAGTAGATGAGTTTGAATCATAGATTTTAAAATGCACTAAGTGTAATGGAGAGCATTTTGAAGGTGATATAGTTGTTTGTGAAAAAACAAAAAACAAAACCCTGTAATTCATAGCTTTGAAAAAAAATTCTTTTTGTGGGGTGGAGGTACCCACTTGTAGTGTGCCCCTGTATGGCATTACAGCCTGAAGATCTATGTAGCCATTCTACTCTGTCACTGTGACTCAGAATCAACTGGATAGCAACAATAATTATATTATTTTAATATATAAATGTTTATTAGAATAAATCTTATTCATTTTCCATCTGAAAGATTGTCACCTGGATTTTAAATCCCTATTCATACATTTCAAACCAATTTGTTGTTCATATATGTCTGTCACTGAGTTAATGCCAACTCTTAGTGACCATATGGGACAGAGTAGAATAGCTTCACCATGTGTCCTCTGCTATGTATCTTTGTGGACACGAGGTCAAAATGTCGTGATTCCCATCAAACAAATATTTTGCACCCATACATGCTATCACAATTATTATTTCTATATCTTGCCACTGTCACCCTCCCCAATAGTGCAGCCTATCAGTGTTTGACATCAAGGAATACATAAGAATTAACCTCTAGAATTTAAGGATAAAGGAAGTATTTGCTTCTGGGTGTAGGGCTCTCTTATGACTGTACTGGTATTCCATTACCAGAATGGAGAGTGACACGGAACATGGGTGAGTTAGTCTGGGTAGACCAGAGAAACAAATTCATAGACACACATCTGTATATAGGAAAGAGATTTATACAGAAGAGCAATTGAATATTGAGAAAACATCCTAGCCCAGTCCAATCAAGTCCATAAGTCTGATATGAGCCCATGTGTCCAATACCATTCTATAAATTCCTCTTCAGACTCACGAAACACATGCAGTGATGCCGAATGCAGGAAGATCACAGACCAGTGATGGGAAGTCTTGTGGATCCAGTGGTGGTGTAAGCATCTCAGTGCTGGCACGGGTCTCCACGTGGTTCCTCCAGCTCAGGGCACTAGCCTAGCTCCATGTGTCTTGTCAGCTGCAATGTCTCCCAGGGAGTCTGCTTGTGTCTCACTTGAAGCAAGCTATTTATCTCCTCAGTGCCTCCAAATGAGGTCATCAAATTGTGACCTGATTGACAGGCTAAACTCCACACTTTCACTCTTAATCCTCTCAAATTGACAATAGATTATGTACCTACCACAATGGAAACTTAAATTATTGGGGGAAAAATAAACCTAAATTGTGGTTCATTGGTAGAACTCTCTTTTTCCATGCAAAATACTTGGGTTAAATTCTCAGTCAGTGCTCCTCATGGGCACCAGCACATATCTGTCAGTAAAGATTTGCATGCTGGCATGATATTGAATAATCTGTCTTGGAAATACAGCCTGCAGTATTTGGCAGACAGTGAACTTTAGAATTGAAGACAGTGAACTGTTCGAGCCAGTGGCAGGGAGAGTGACTATGTACATGTTATCAGAAGGGAAAGGGCCTGGAAAAAGACATCTTGCTTGGTAGAGAAGAGGGACAATGAAAAAGAGGAAGCCCTTCAATGTTGTAGATTGACACAGGAACGCTAACAAAGGGATCAAACATTGCAATTGTAAGGAGAGCCAGGACAGAGAAGTATTTCCTTCTCTTCTGTCTAGGCTTACTATGACTCAGAAACAGGCATTGAATAGGTTTTAGTAGAGCTTCCAATGTAGTTTCCTCACCTACCTGTGTTAGAATGGCAAGACTGAATTGTCACAACCTGTGTGGACGTCCCTGAGAGTGAGTCTACACCCTCCATGCTTTGCCTAATCTATTGCGTTCCTTGCTATTGGCCAAGATTTAAATGTTATGGTTGTTAACTGCCTTTGTCTTTGCTCCAGACTCCTGGGTACGCCATACACAATGCAACAATAGGGTCTTCACTGATTATATTGGGGACTATAACACCTGCTGTTTCTTTATATTTCTCATGATGTCAATAGAGAGAAAAACTGTCTATATAAGTGAAAATAATAATAGCAACAACAATAACACAATAAAGAAAAGCCATGTCAACCTCAAACCTATACCCTTGACTCTTTCATCAATACAATATTATAAATATCTTCTTATAAAACTTGCACCTTTTAAAATACTAATAGCTAGTTATGAAAAGATAGTCAAGAACAACAAAACATGCATTGCTGTGAGGGAAAATAAAGGATGCTTGGTGGTATAGTGATTACCTGTTGGTCTGTTAACCTGAAGATCAGCAGTTTGGAACCATCAACTCTTCCTAGAAAGAAAGATAACTCTTCCTAGAAAGAAAGATAACTCTTCCTAGAAAGAAAGATCAGGCTTGCTAATCTGTAAAGAATTACAGTCTTAGAAACCCACAGGGGAAGTTATACCCCGTCTTATAGGGCTGCCATGAGTTAGAATCAAATAAATAGCAGTGAGTGTGTGTTTGGTAGCTGTTTTCAGATAGGCTGAGTGGCTGTAATCTAGGTCCATGAAAGTGAATATCAGAAACAAGATTTGCATCCACATCTCTGTGTTTTTAAATCACATCATTTAAATCCAAGCTGTAAAATACTGAGCTCCTGTTATTGTTGTTTATTCTAATGTATTGCATATAATAAGTCTTATAGTATATGTTTTCAGAGTTTACTCCTTAAAAAAAAAACGAAAAAATAGGTGTACTCTATTTTAAATTGGCTTCTCGGAATATTTCTAAATGATTATTTGGATTTTTCTAATTTGGTTATGCACAATGATATGTAATAAATGAGTTTCTGAGGTTAAACATGCCATTATTCCCAGGATATACTATTAAACTAGACCACAGGACCCTGTTTTTAAAATATACTACCAAATGTAATGCACTAGTAGCTATTTAAAGGATTACTGGCGTGGAGCAAATAGTTAAGCATTGGGGTCCTAGCTGAAAGTTTTCCTGTTGTAATCCACCTGGGATGCCATGGAAGACAGGATTAACAATCTCCTGTGGAAAGGTCCTAGTTGTGGAAATGCTATGGAACTGCGCTGTTCTGCACCCATGGTGTTGCTAGATGCAACCGTAACTAACAGCATTACTGATTTAAAGTTGCTCCATATACAGAGCAAAATAAGAACTGGGTGAAGTTTTAATCTCCAGGCTGTCTTTATAAATTTTGGTGACATGAATGTACTAGGTTAAAACTTTATTTGTAAACTTTCTCTTTTTTTCTGGTATGATTAGAAACAATTTTTATCTTATGCAAAAATTGTGTTGCTTGAAAGTTTGAAAGCACTTGCCTGTAAAATACTGCATATTGCAGACATATTTTGAGATAATATTTGACAGCTTAAAATTACCTCCTTTTCATCGATCTATTCAACTTTTCCACTTTCTTGAGTCAATTTACATAATTAATATCTTGCTAAAATTATTCATTTTCTCCAAATTTTCAAATGTATTAGCATATATTTGAATCCATTTATATTTTAAGCACCTCTGTGTCTATTGTTATCTTCATTTTCTCTCTTCTAATGTGTAAGTACTCGTTCACTTTTATTTTTTCTTAATTTGTCTGGAACTTTTTGTTTTCTTTTACTTTTGGATAGAAGTTGAGAGAGGAAAAACTTTTCTATTCTACCCTGTTGACCTTGTATGGTTGTTTGTAGTTATTTTCCCCAGGTTGTTTTAATACTCTTTAGGATATCTAGGGTCAGTGATGTGAGTTCACCCTGTTTCTATTAAGCCAACTTTTTGTGATTCAAAAAATTTTCTCGACTTTGTAGTCTTTTTCCTCCCACCCTGGCCAGGATCTTCTATTTTGACACTTAGCAGAGTTGTCAGTAGATTTTGGTCCCAGGATAGTGGCAGTCCATTAGTCCTTTGGACTAATTGTTTCCTTGAGTCTTTGACCCAGACAGAGAGAGATTAATAATTTAATCTTAGATGGTCACCCACTAACTTTTATCCCAGTATCTGCTCACCAAAGAAGGATATAGGGTATTGTCTTTGTGGACTGGTCTGTTAAATGACTTGGATTTCCCTCAAGATCATGGTCTTAAGTCCCCAAGTTAGACATTCATTTTATCAAGGTGTTTTAATATGGGTAGGAGC
>NW_022111371.1:2392469-2398255 GCF_000313985.2 Echinops telfairi
AGATACCATTTTTTTGCAAGAATTCCTGTGGGTTTTGCTGTCTTTCATGCTTATTTATACCCAGTGTCTTCCTTAATTTTTCCACAAGGAGTCTTTGTGACTTAACAAGATACTAAGAATCAAGATCAATAGTTTGAAATCATCAAACACTCTGAGAGATAGAGAAGAGACTTTCTACTCCTGTAACAATTTATAGTTCCAAAAAGACATAAGAGAAGTTCTACTCTGTCCTATAGAGTCTCTACAACTCAGAGCTGATTTTATGGCAACGAGTTAGATTGATTGGGTTGTATGCATACCTGACTCAAGTTTATACTTCTGTGTTCTTATTTTTAACTGTTTTTATACTTTTCCTGGAGTTCTTTAAAAAGAACTTTAAGCGGTTTAACTTTAAACTTTATACATTAAGCTGTATAAACAATCTGAAGGAGAAAACAACAGAACGATGGTTCCAGGGAGACACAGGATGGGGGAGGGGGGCAGAGGAAAGGAAGCGGGTATGGTAAACCAACCTAGGGACAAAGGAACAGCAAATGATCTAAAATTGATGGTGAGGAGGGTATAAAATGCAAGGTAGGGCTTTATCAAGGGCAATGTAGCTTAAAGAAATTACTGAAACCGAATGAGGTCAAACATGATAGTGGGATGAGGAACATAAAAGGAAATAGAGGAAAGAACTAGGAGTCAAAGGACATTTATAGAGGTCTAAATGCAGGCATGTATATAACTAAATATATTGATATATAATGATAGGGAAATAGATCTATGTACATATATTTATATGTTAAGTATTAAGGTAGTTGGCAGAAATTGGTCCTCTACTCAAGTACTCCCTCAATGCAAGAACACTTTGTTTTAATAACCTAGAATTATGCTCACCTTCCTGGCACAATCTCTGAAGACTAAATGGGTGCACAAGCAAATGTGTTGAAGAAAGCTGATGGTGGCCAGCTATCAAAAGATATAGCGTCTGGGGTCTTAAAGGCTTGAAGATAAACAAGGGGCCATCTAGCTGAGAAGCAACAAAGTCCACATGGAAAAAGCACAGCATCCTGTGTGATCATGAGGTATCTACTGGATCAGGTATCAGGCATCAAAGATCCGGAACAAAAAACCCATAGATTTGAATGAGGGGGAGGGTGGAGTGGAAACCCAAAGCCCATCTGTAGAATATCAAGCATCCCCTTACAGAGGGATCCCCTTACAAGGAAGAGATGAGCTAGTCAGTGTGCAGTATAACACTGATGAAACATACAGCTTTCCTCTAGTTCTTAATGCTTCTCCCCCCACTATCATAACACCAATTCTACCTTACAAATCCAGCTAGACCGGAGCTTGTACACTGGTACTTATAAGATCTCACAACACAGAGAATCCAGGAGAGATACCCACCCCCCCACCGCCCCCAGGACCAATAATGAGAGTAGCAATACCAGGAAGGTAAAGGTAAGGTTGGGGGATAAAGGGGAAACCAATCAAAACTATTTACATATAACCTTACCCCCCTGTCCCCCCCAGGGCAGCGAACAACAGAAAAGTGAGTGAAGGGAGACATCATTCAGGGTAAGACATGAAAAAATAATAATTTATAAGTTATCAAGGGCTCATGAAGGATGGAGGGTGGGAGAGGGAAAGAAAAAAAATGAGGAGCTGATACCGAGGGCTCAAGTAAGAAGAAATGTTTTGAAAATTATGATGGCAACATAATGTACAAATGTGCTTGATACAATGGATGGATGGATTGTGATAAGAGCTGTATGAGCCCCCAATATAATGATAAAAAAAACTTTTTTTAAGTTATCATATTTGTGTTTTACTACTTAATTGTTGTTTTTGTTTTGAACTATGTTATGCCAATTTTCCTGGGTGTCCTTTAAGATTGTGGTCCTGGGCTATATGGTCCAACATCTCATTCCTAGAAGTGTTAGGCTATGGGTAAGAAATTTTGTAATTTTGCCTCTGATGGGACCCTACTACTATAATCGATATGAGCAACATAGCAACTTATGGAAATATCCTTTGTAAAGCAACTTACAGAAATAAAATAAAACATAGGAACTTGTAGAAATATCATATGTATAGCATTAGATAATATATATATATATATAATGATTTATGTACAATGTCCCAATTTCTTGGCCCAAACTTTTCAACCCATGTGTCTCCCTTTGTATGCACATGTAGATTACTGTTAGTGTATGACAGTGTGTATAATACTATTCACCTCTGTGGCCTTTAACTCTTACATCTCTCTCAGTATCTTCTTTTGCCTTCATCATTCTCAGCTGACTTCCCTCTCATTTTATATTCTGCTCTGGCTCTACTTTCCACCTATAGTCTGTCATTCATTGCAGGGGTCACACAGAACTCACAAACAATGGTCAGGATTATGATGTTCTTTATGTTCAGATGAAAATGCTTGGGATAGAGTTGATTGCCCAGCACATTTGTTTAGGGCTGCTAATAGATGCCCCAAGGGCATGCCTGGCTGTTGTAAGTGTTAACCCAAAGGCACCTAGCGCTAGTTCATGGGTTAGCTACCCTGCTGTTGCTGCTGCTGTTGGTGCCATTGAGTCAGCTCCCACCTCTGGTGACCCGGTTACAATAAAGCAAATCGATGCCCAGTCTTGAGTCGTCCACACAGATGTTCCTAAACTGGAGTCCATTTTTGCAGCCATGCACCAATCTATCTCCTTGAAGGCTTTCCTCTCTTCCTCTGCCCCTCTCCTTTACCAAGAGTGATGTCCTCCAGGGACTGGTCTCTCCTGACAACATGCCCAAAGTACGTAAGATGAAGTCACGATATCCTTTCTTCTAAGGAGCCCTCTAGCTGTACTTCTCCCAAGAAAGATTTATTTGTGTTTTTAGCAGTCTATGGTACTGATTTCTATATGTTAACTTATATCCTGCTTCTTATGATACGTCTCTTAAAAAGTTGTAAAGACCAGAAACACAGTTCTCATCAGGGAATGATATAGCAGACAGGGTAGGCTGGGAGAAAAAACATCAGTTTTGGACTCAAGGCTTTCCCTTATCTCCTTGATGGAGCAACAGGAATTTGATAAGTCTCCATCACTTCCTTGGCAGAGCTGGCCTCATTAGGAACAAGCACAAATTATGCCTTTCCTCAAGGCCAGCTGGGACAAGGATGCCTGCGCCAATTATAATTTGTGATGTCTTGCCCCACTGAAAACTCATTGTCAATGTGGGGTTTGCACCTAAACCTCTTTCCAATACTTAATAGCATCAATATACAAATCTGTTTCCTGTGCCTTCAGCCCAGCCCCTGAATGAATCCACGTGAAAGTCACTTCTGTCAGGGACTAGCCTTCTTCTCAGTACAATGCTTTTTTGTTTTACTTTTAAAACAATGAAGTATGTACCGATAGGCCCCTTATCCATATATTCCTTCTTTAATATATATTTATAAATCTACTTCGTAAGACTAAGGAGAAGATTCTTTACGGATGCAGTTTATATCTATAAAACTATATCTATATATTTCTTTATTCATTTCAATGAGCAAGGGGGAAACAAGACGATGAAGACTCAATCAATTGCATTCACAGTCTTCCTTTGCCTAGGAGTTCTCTGGAACATTTAAAAGAAGAGAATCTTTAAAAACATTTAAAGCTCTTCCTTATTTATTTGCCTATTCAGCTTTTCTACATGTTATTGAGGCAATTTATATTGTCTGAGGAAAGAACCTTTTTTCATTTGGAGTTTTAAATTTAACAGCACATAGATTCACATCTTAGTTGCTTACATATTTAAATCGTTTATCTATCTGCGGCTATAATTGCTTTCTTATTTCCCACTTTGAGTCTCTTGTTTCACTTTTGTCCTTTCAAGTTGTCAGCACTGTATCTAATTCATTAAAATTTACTTGGAAAAAAAACAAAACCACACACACACACACATCCCAGGAAACAGGTCTTGCATTTATTTTTAATTTGCATAGCAACTGCTTTCAAGTTTCAATTTCCACCCTTATTTCACTTCATCAGTTTCATATTGTTTATTTTAATTTTTTATTTGAAAGTTACATTTTAAATTCATCTATTTTTATTTTTGCTTTAACCAACATTTTCAGAGTCAACATTTTGTGAGTTAGTTGCAGCATAAATCCAATTTATCCAATTGATCAGCAAATACTTTGTCAACGTGGTGTCATTATTATGCATCACAGTTACAAATGACAAAAAAGAATAAAAAAAGGACTATTTCTATTCTGTTGTTCAGTTTACTGAAAGATGGACACAAAATGATAATTTTTTAAAAAGAATTTTAAATTATGAAGAATGTAAACTAGAGGAGAATTGTGACACAGAACAAGCAGTCTTGGAAGTGCAGTGATTAAGAACTGATCGATAACTGAAAAATTGTCAGTTCAAACCTACTCGCTGCTCTCCACAATAAAGATGTGGCCATGTGCTTCCTTGAAGAGTACAATTTGGAAGCACCATAGAGCAGCTCTCCTATGTCCAGGGACATTGCTACAAGTGAGTGTCAATCCCAAGGATGCCAGGGAACAAAGGCAGGGTAACTAACTGAAGTACAAAACCCATCTAGGAGTAGATTCTGCTTCATAGATCACCCATGTGCATCTGAGCAGACTTAGACAACATAAGGTTTTCCATGGGCCAATTTCCCAGAAGGAGAACACCAGGTTTCTTCTGGGGTGCTTCTGGTTGGACTCCAACTTCTTGGTTAGCCACCAAGAACCTTAACTGTTTATATCAACTAGGGACTCCCAACTTAGATAGGGCTGACTTTAAACATGAAAGACAGATGTAAAGTCCTGGAAAATGAAATGGATGTGTTAAGGAAAGTGGGGCAGAAGAGGACTTAGGGTTAATAAGCAAGAGCAAGTTTTCGAAATAACCTGGTTTTAATCCCACTGTCTGATATTCCTCCCTTCCCCAATGCTCTGCTTGTCCACTAATTTCAAGTATAGTCATCATTGTCAAGAAGAAGGACATTACCTCTTCTACTAAATAGAGATACCAGACAGCTATTCTTTCAACTGTAAGCTTGCAAGTCTTCAAAATGACCACCCTTGTCCCACTTTCTTCCACAATAGAAATGTGGTTTCTCCTGTCCAAACCAGCCAATGAAAACCATTTGCTAAAAAGGGCAGAGGGGAGAGGGCACACGGAAAAGGAAAAATAAAAAGAGATGTGTGGCAGGGGAATAGGGCACTGACCCACCCAAAGGGAGGGTATTGTTTGTGTCTCCACACGGAAAGAAGGACCAGACTTAAGTCCAGTGTTCCGGGATGTGAATATAGCGAGCCGGCCTAGAGTGGGGAGCCAGTGCAAGGGCCTGAGGGCTCAGCCCTCATACCAGCTGTGTGGACAACTGCCCCTCCCTCCAGAAGAATTTACTTTACAGGACAGCACAGAAGCTGCAGTTAGGGGTAAGGGACATGTCTGACCAGAGAACATAGGAGAAAATGAATGTGGAGGAAGAGAGAGTGGAGCATATCCTGGCCCACCAGGCCTGGGGGACAATATCTCTGCTCTGAACAGCCAATGCACAGAGTGGACCGTATGGCTGCTCCCACTATGAGACACGATATCCCTCGCTGACCCATGCCCCTACTGGGGACAACACTGGAGATTCAGTGTCGGGATTGGCCTGGACTGACCCCGCAACATGGAGGCAAAACAGTAAAGGTGTGTGGCCGAGCAACATGGGGAGCAGAGCAGGGAGCTCCCGAGGGAGTGCAAAGGATAGATTTGGGGCCAGAGCAAGGGACCCCATTGGACTTGACTGGAGAACAC
>NW_022111371.1:2401768-2404885 GCF_000313985.2 Echinops telfairi
TCAAGTAGAAAGCAAATGTTTTGAGAAAGATGATGGCAACAAATGTACAAATGTGCTTGACACAATGAATGTATGTATTGATTGTGATAAGAATTGTACGAGCCACCAATAAAATGATTTAAAAAAAAGAAAAAAAGAAAACCGTTTGCATAGTTATACACCTGTGTGTCCCACCTTAAAAAAAATTTAGATAGTTTTTCTCTATCTTTCAATAATATCTCTCTGCTTGCTCTTTACCTTCCTAGTTAAAAGGTTAAAATCTCTCTCATACTTCTATGACAAATGGATAACAATAACCAGGACAACTAAATAGAAACAGCAGGGGACAGTGATTTCATGTTAGTAGGAGAGGAACAACTTAGAAGAGGTTTCACAACTCAAAGAAGATAATTCATGTCACTGCAAAGCACACATTGGTGTTGGAGATTGTTGCATCGCTGTGCTGTCTAATGTGTATGCTTAGAAAACAACAGAGAAATATATTGCAGCATAAAACTGCTTACATGTCTCTGAACTGCCTCACTCTCTCTATCTTATGTAAATAAATCCATAAAGTATCACAAATATCACAAAGTGTCACATAGTCTTTATGATTCTTGTGCTTCTATACCAGAGCTGCTTCTCTTCATTCCTCCAACACTTCTGTATGACCAGTCTCCTCCATTGATTTCAGTCAACGTCGTTGGATGAGCCCATGCGTTCATGCAATCCTTAATCACTCTCTGCAGACCTCTCTCCTGGCATAAAGATTCACATACAAATCTATCTCCTGCATACCTATGCTTAGTATCTCCCATATATATCTGCTTAAAAATGTCTAATACTGAAAAAGTCGACTGCTTAAAAATGTCTAATACTGAAAAAGTCGACTGCCTTCCACTGTTCTTTTCACTCTAATTTGCTTCTCTCTCTCTCTGAATAAACACTATCTCAATCTAAAAAGTTTATTTAAACTAGATACCTGGATTCCATCTGTAAGTACCCCTTCATCCTTAAATCACTGAGTATATTGCTAAATCTCATAGATTCTTTTTTCCCGACAGGCTTATTTCTACACTCTGTACTACTATTATTCAAATCAAGCACTTGTTTTCTCTTTCCCCTTTTCATTCATTTATTAAGAATGTTTCATTTATTCAAAAATACTTGTGAGTGTCAGCTGGTAGTGGTGGTTCATAATTCTCATCCTCCATGTGCAAGAAAAAACTGGTAGTGCAAGCAGTTACAGGTTGAGCTTGTATTCACAAGGTCAACAGTTCAAGCCCACTGGTCACTCCTTGACAGAAAGATGAAACTTTCTACTCCTGAAAATAAATAAAGATTAAAGTCTTGGAAATCCACAGGGGGCATTCTACTCTATATTATAGCATAATTATGAGTTGGAATCTACTTGATAACAGTCAGTTTGTTTCTTTGTTTCTGTCATTGTCATCGTTGTTATGTGGAAGAATTGGGTCTAATTCCTCGCTAGTGTACCTTATATGCAGCCACCACCCATTTATCAGGGCAGTTGTTATGTTGTTATGATGTTGAATCAGTTGTAAGGGATCTTTGAGACTAAGATGTATGACCACTAATTAGGAATGCCAGCCGATGAAATTGCTATAGCTCATAGTGGTCTCATTAGTAACTGATGCTGGAAATGGTGTCAGATGAGTGGTCCTTGTTATGGTTTGTTGTGAATAAGGTTGCCATGAGTCAGATGCTGATTGCTGCAGCTCCAAACAAACAAAAAGAGTAATAGCATCTATATTCTAGACATTGATCTATATGCTGGGGAGATCAGTCAACATGGCCTGTGCACATTGGTACCCTTGCAGAACTCACATGAGAGTTAAGATAAGAAGCATTATGGAATAGACATCTTATCAAAATAAAATATAATCCTAACTCATTGCGATTTCGTGTGTGCTCTATTGAATTTATTTTTTATTTATTTATGACTAAGGTCTGTTGAAAGTAAGTCTCTAGAATGTTCCAGTTAGAGATTCTGAGTGTAATTGAACCTTCAGCCTTTTGGTTAGTAGTCAAGTGCTTAACCATTTGTCCTATGACTGGACTCCCAAAACAACTGTAACAAATACTAGTCCGAAGGGAAAAAGAAAACAAGGGTAGTCTGAATAGAGCTCATTTAGGAGAGGACATTTAAATAAAAGTTTGAAGGAACTAAGAGAGCCAGAAATGCAGATTGCTACAAGAAGAGTGCTGGGATCTTAAAAACTTGAAGGTAAGCAAGCGTCCATCTAGCTGAGAAGCAACAAAACCCACATGGAAGAAGCCCACCAGCTTGTTTGATTATCAGGTGTGGATGGGATCAGATATCAGGTATCAAACCTAAACAAAACCTAAAACAAAACAAAAAACCTAGATGTGAGTGAGGTGGAGGGCAGAGTGGAGACCCAAAGTCCATCTGTAAATAATCAGATCTCCTCTCACAGAAGGATCATAAGGAAAAGATGAGCCAGTCCGGTACAGTACAGTATTGCTGAAAGGTACATCTTTCATCTAGTTCCTTAATGTTTCTTCTCCATCACTATCATGACCCCAATTCTACCTGACAAATCCAGCTAGACCAGAGCATGTACACTGTTACAGTTAAGAGCTCACATCACAGGGAATTCAGGACAGACAAACCCCTCAGGACCAATAATGAGAGTGGTGATAACAGAAGTGTAGGAAGAAGGTGTGACGAGAAAGGGGAAACTGATCACAATGATGGACATATAACACCCCAGAGATATGAACAACAGAAAAGTGGATGAAGGAAGACAGGGAAAGATGTAAGATTTGAAAATAATTTATAATTTATCAAGGGCTCATGAGGAAGGGAAGAAAACAAACGAGGAACTGATACCAAGGCCTCAAGTACAAAGAAAATATTTTGAAAACGATGATGGCAACATATGTACAAATGTGCTTGATACAATAGATGTATGTATGGATTGTGACAAGAGCTGTAAGAGTCCCCAATAAAATAATTTTTTTTTTGCTTTCTTTTTTTTTTTTAAACATTTTATTAGGGGCTCATACAACTGTTATCGCAATCCATACACACATCAGTTGTGTAAGGCGCATGTGTACATCATTCTCAAAACATTTTCTCTCCACTTAAACCCC
>NW_022111371.1:2406782-2423448 GCF_000313985.2 Echinops telfairi
GTCATCTGCTCCTGTGTGCTCTGGTCAGGTATATCCTTCTCCCGAAGCTGCAGATTCAGTGCCATCCTTTGAAATAAATTCTTTTTGGGGGAGGAGCAGGCAAATTTTGAAAAATAAAATAAAGTGTTGAAAAGCAAGGACTTTACTTTGGACTCTAAGGTGTATCTAAACCAAGTCATTGAATTCTCAATCACCTCATATACATATGAAAAATGAACATTAAATACAAATGACCAGAGGAAAAATCAATGTAGTTGATTTAAGGTACTGATGACGAATATTGAAAGTATCATGGACAGCCTAAAATACAAACAAATCTGTCTTGGAAGAAGTACAGCCATAATGCTCATAAGAGGCAAGGCTGGTGAGATTTTGTCTCATGTATTTAGAGATGTTATCAGGAGAGACCATTCCCTGGAATGGCTTGCTCATGTGGAGGGGCATCAGAAAAGAGGAAGGCCCCAAAGAGGTACACTGACACTGTGGCTGCAACCATGAGTTCAGGCACAGAAACAATTGTGAGAATGACCCAGGGCCTGGCAGTGTTTCATTCTGCTATAGAGACACTGTGAGTTGGAACTGACTGTAAAATCCCTAACAACAACAACAACTAGTGCCAAAGAGGAAGAAATCAGTTTTTGCCAATTACTGCAATCTGAAATTGATCAAATATGCCATCAAAATGCATAGATAATTACCAGGGCTTGCTATGTGGAAATCAGAAACAAAGAACATACATCAATAATTGGAAAATGTGGTGTGGTGATTGTGGTAGTTACATAATCTGGTGTCAACTTGAGACTATTAAGAGTGAAGAGGTGGAGTCTAGCCTGTCAATCAGGTTGCAGCTTGATGACCTCATTTGGAGGTGCAATGGAGAATAATAGTGCACTGGAGGTCAGATACAGCTCTGCTTGTCTCCCCATGTGACATTCCTCTTGACAAGCCACACGGAGCTACACTGATGGAGCCAGAGCCCTGGAATTTGAGAAGCCACATGGAAACCCACAACAGTGCTGAGCTGCTTCCACCGCCACTGAATCCAAAGGACTTTCCACCCACTGGCCTGTGATCTTCCTGCATTCAGCATCATTGCATGTGTTGTGGCTGAAGAGGAATTTATAGATTGGTATCAGACATACGGGCTAATATTGGACTTATGGAGTTGATCTGGACTGAGCTGGGATGTTTTCTTAATATATCACTACTCTTTGATATAAAGCTCTTTCTTATATACGTGTGAGTGTCTATGAATTTGTTACTCTTGTCTACCGGGACTAACACAGTGATAGAGACAACATTCTATCTCCTATTAGAATTTTATACTAACAATGATTTCTATTCATTACACATGCCTTTTATTCAACAACGTAAATAGCAACTAGGCACTTAGATATGGATGGAATACATGGGGATAAAATAGACTGTATCTTTGGATAATGGAGACATTTAATATTCCCAATTCAAACAATGTCGGAGCTTGACAGCATCAATTTTTCTTCTGCTCTACAAGTCCAAGATGAAGGTAAAGAAAATGAAAACTGGTAGACAGAAGCCGAAGTACAACCTAGGGTATATTCCTGCTGAATTTAGAAACAATTTCCAAAATATATTGCCACATTGAACACTGAAAACAATCTAGGACATTGTACATAAAGAAACATGATAATTCATTAAAATAATAAAGATGGAGTTGGAAGACATTCTAAAACTTGTTTTAAAGGTGAAGAAGCTAAAATAAAAGGAAGAAATTGTGAAG
The DNA here is from genome assembly GCF_000313985.2 of Echinops telfairi. Taxonomy (NCBI): domain Eukaryota; kingdom Metazoa; phylum Chordata; class Mammalia; order Afrosoricida; family Tenrecidae; genus Echinops; species Echinops telfairi. The sequence goes on from NW_022111371.1 coordinate 2,408,542, forward strand.
TAAAATAACTGGCTGGAAGATTTCATAAGACAGCTCAAGAAGACAAAGTGCTATAAGGACCTGTGCATGTAATTAAAGTTAGAAAACTGAAAACACTAAGCATTCTTCAATATTAAAGAACTGAAGACAAAACCAAGGCTCCAGTTGTAAGATTGATGGATTCTATGGACAAAATATTGAGTGACATGGAAATCTTCAGGAGAAAATACACTGTACAGAGAATCATTGGTCCACATTTGACTACTGCAGAAGGTAGCATATGAGCTATTAGGAGCTGCACTGAAGGAAATGATGAAAAAACAAAGTTCATTCCTGACTCTCACCTTGCCCAGATTTCCTCTAATATGTTTTCCATATGGTTCTCAGAATATTTTATTTCCCACAAACACAGCTCCACCAGTGCATTTCTCCATCTTCTTCAGAAGAACTAAGAAGAATTCAGTGCATTTGAATTGTAGTGCTGGAAAAGAATATTGAAACTACTATGGACTACTAAAATGACAAACCAATCTGTTTTGGAAGAAGTAAGGCTAGACTGCTCCTTGGAAGCAAGGATGGGGTGACTTCCTCGTACTTTGGACATGTTGTCAGAAGAGACCAGTCTCTGGGGAAGGACATCATCCCTCATAAAGCAAAAAAGAAGAAGGTCATCGATGAGATTGAGTGACCCCATGACTGCAACAAATGGCTCCAGCCTCGGGAATGCTTGTAAGGAAGGGGCCGGACCATCCAGTGTTTCCTCCTGTTGTGCTTAGGGATGCTAGGCGTCATACCCAACTTGATGGCACCTAACAACAACAACATCTTCTTTGCCTATATATTCCATTCCTCCCTCTTACTCTTGCAACAAAGTCTAAGATTACTTAGCATGCTGATCAAGGAGGCACTATTGGTTGTCTCTCCAGCCTCCTCTATCACTTCCCACATTGTTTATATACCTAAGTTTTGATTCTTTGATAGCATTCCAGTTTGAAGAACCCCTGCTCTGCTTTTTTTCTTTTCTCTTTTTATTTTTGATCCTATGAATTCATTTTTTCTCTCTGCCCAGAATCCTTTTCCTATGAAACAAGCACCTTCTTTATTTCATCCTTCTGTTAACTCCTGCTCTTCTTTCCAATATCAGCTTTCAATCACCTCTGCTAATTGTCCTCCTCCCCTTGCTTTTGATTCTCAAATCTGTATGGTAGTTCTTCTCTGTGCACCTGTAAATGGCACGTTGTCCTTATCGCTCCACTCACCACCTCTACTGATGAACTGAACTTAGTAGTCCATTAAGTCAAGATAATTGAAACATAGGGTGCAGAGGCCATATTTGGGAGCAGGATGTTTGCACAGAGGGAATAAAGTGTCTCAGTGAAGCAGAGAAACCCATTTTCCAGCCGATTTTCCAAGTTTAAATGAAAACATTAAGACCCCCCACAAGCAAATCCTCTTAGAAACTTATTTTCAGAAATTAATTATATCTGAGTTCAATATATATTTTAAGATGCATGTGACTTTTCATCACATCTTATCTTAAAGTATGGCAGGTTAAATCCTTTCAGATTGCTAAAGTCATAATATCAGACTTTTTTAATTAATAAGGAATGTATTAGGATGTCAAAGATTGTGTGCATAGATGTTTCTTCCACAGATAAGGCTATCAACTCAAAAATTAAAGTACTTTTTTTCTAGAAATATGGAGTTTAAACAGAGATAAATAGGTATATGTAAACAGCTATCTGGGCATGTTGTCAGAAGCATATATATGGGTTGATGTTGTTGTTTTTATGTGTTACTGAGGGAGTTATGACTCATAGTAACCCTGTGTACAGCAGATGCAAACACGGCCCTATCCTAAGCCATTCTCCCAATGACTTTATGTTTAAGTCCTTTTTTTAACTCACTGACCAGCTACATGTGTGGTGTGATAGCTCACAAGTAAGTTTAGTGACTTATGTACACATGTGCACATGTCTACACAGATACACTGATATGTATGTGTGTGTGTCAGTCTGGGTAGACTAGAAAAACAAATTCATAGACACATATATGTGTACAGGAAAGAGCTTTATATACAAGAGCAGTTGAATATTGAGAAAATATCTCAGCCCAGTCCAGATCAAGTCTGTAAGTCCCACACTAGCCCATATGTCTGATACCAATCCATAAAGTCCTCTTCAGGCTCATGAAACACATGCAATGATGTCGAGTACAAGAAGACCACAGGCCAGTGGGTAGGAATCTTGTGGATCCAAGAGCATAATAAGCATCTCAGTGCTGGGAGGGGTCTCACCGTAGCTTCTCTGGCTCCAGAGGTCTGGCTCCATCAGCCTCTCTATGTGTCTTCTCCACAGGATGTCTCACAGGGAGTGAGCACAGAGAGAGCATGTCTCTCGCTTCCAAGGAGGAAATTCAGGAGATGATCTCAGACTCCTCAGGAGAAGGCCATGCCCACATAGAGGCCTCATTGGCTATATCCCATTTGACAGGCTAGACTCCACCCCTACACTCTTATTCCTCAAATTGACACCAGATTATGTAACTGCCACATGTGTTTGCTTATAAAATTCGATTAGTTGACTATCAAGGTTGCAGCCCAGACTGACCAACTGCTTCTCATTTTAAAGTAAACCTTGGAATTGTTGCATAAATCTAGGATTTTTTTTTAACTGAGATTAAATAAAAACCATCTCATTGCCATCAAGTCAATTCCATCTCATAGTAACCACATAGTATCAATTAAACTGCCTCGGCGAGTTTCCAAGCCTGTAAATCTTTACAGGAGTAGAGAGCCTACTCGCTCTCCTTGGGGTTCAAATAGGTGAACTATGTCCTTTCATTTCTTGATTGCTACTTCCATGAGCATTGTCGGTGGATCCAAGTAAAATAAAATCCTCAAATTATAAGTATTTTCTCCTTTGATCAGGATGCTATCTATTATAAGGATGTTTGGTTTCTTCAGAGAGTGTTATATCAAGTTATAAGGATGTTTGGTTTCTTCAGAGAGTGTTATAATCCATACTGATGGCTGTATTCTCTGATCTTCTGTGCTTCATGTCCTCTTGGCTTTGAGCAAGTGGTCATATCAACTGCATTTTTCTCCATTCAGTCAAACTTCTTGGATTATTTGTTCAGCAAAAAGATTGAATAAATATGGTTAAAGGATACAACCCAAACACACAACTTTTGGATATAACAATGTAGTATTTCTTTGTTTTAATGAAAATAAAAACTGCCCTTTTTAACAGTGCACAGTTCTGCATTAATTTAATTATATATTCAGAAATTCCCATACTTTTCAGTGTTCAAAGGCCTTTTCATAATTAATAAAAAGCCAATAAACAACTTAGTGGTATTCTCTGCTTTCAACTGAGATCCACCCAATATCCCCAGTGATATCTCTCTGCATGTCCTCTGAATCTGGATTGAAGTTCCAAAAACTCCATGCCAGTGTACTGAAGTTTCAAATTTTGAATGATCTTCAGCAAAATCTTACTTGTGTGATATTAATGTTATTGTTTGATAAATTCCACATTCACTTGTGTCACTTTTCTTTGAAAGGAACACAAAGGTGGATCACTTCCAGTCCACTCAGGTTGCTGTCTTCCAAATTGCTCAGGTTGATAAGTGCTCCCCAAACCACATCAGCTTATTGAAACATGTCCACTTGTCTTCCATCAATTTCTGGATCCTTGATTTTACTAATGCCTTCTCCACAACTTGGACTTCTTTCTGCAATACAAATATTTCTTGCTCATTTGCTATCTTTTTGATGATTGTGGACCATTTATTTTTGGTACAGTGTCTGTGAACTCATTTCAAGTTATTTTCCTACAACATTCAAAATGTTGTCATGTTAATGACTGTCATTTTAATGGATTTTTGTTTTGTGCATGTGTGAAGTTCTTGATGTCATGTCACAACTACTCTGGTCTGTTGTCATTTATATCGAATGCATCAAATCTACAACTAGTCTGGTATACTGTCATTTGTATCTAATTCAGCAAAACTGTTATTGAGAACAACTCTAAATTCAGATGAAAGGGGCTCTATATCCTAATTTGGTTCTTGTGTACTTATTTTTAAATTTTTGAGCTTTCATCTAAAGTTACACAATAAGGATTGATAGTGTGTCTCAAAGAAAACAACTGGCCTTCTATTAGCTGATAATATTTTGCTTCTCCATAGTCTTTTCCTATCAATGTAGTCAGTTCCAGTTCTCTATGAAGCCAACATATGTAGCTGTCATTTATGTTGTTGAAAAAATGTATTTTCTAGGATGAAGATAGTGATTTCTGTGCAAAACAAAATCCTTTTATGTCCAGGTTTGTTTCACTCACCAAGGCTGTGTGTTCCAAAAACTGATTCATCATTCAACTATCAGTTGGCCATACTGTGGTGGCTTAAGCGATGCGATGATATTGAACGCCATGCATCCTGTATTTCTAACAGCGAAAGAGACACCCATTGTAATAAAGGTTTCAGTGCAACTTCCAGACTGAAAACTAATTAGCAAGAGGAAATATGTGATCCCCTTATGAGGCATTAGCCACTAAAAAATCTTCATAAGAGTGTAGAACATTGTCATATATAATGATCAAATATGAGCCCCTCAAGTTTGGAGGCACTCAAAATATGACTTGGGGTTAGTTGTATCCTAAAAGTGGAGTTATGATTTGAATAGAGCCAATTCCATGATGTAGGATAATGATGCAAGAAGAAACTTCAATACATTAATAATTAAAACATTGAATGTATGAAGTAAAATTCTAGGAAAATTTAAAAAAATGAATTAGAATGTCTAAAGTTGGATATCTTAGGTATCATTAAACTAAGATGGCCGGGACTTGGCCAATTTAAAGTGAGCATTCATCTGGTTTATAATTTGGGAATAACAAATTTAAGAGGAATGGTGCTATATTCATTATCAAGAAATTTTTTATCTTCTTTTGTATATCTTGATATACATGCTGTATATAATAGGATAACATCTATACACATACAAGAAAGACTAGTTAATATAACTTGTCACCAATAGAAGCAGGTAACTTTAGATTAGAAATTTCACAGAAATCTCAAAATTGATTATGTTCATTGGATGTTGTTGTTTGGTTCTGTCAAGTCAGTTCCAACTCATGGCAACCCTATGTACAACAGAACACAAGCATGCTATACCTTCTCCACCATTGTCCCTATGTTGCAGCCACTGTATCAATCTATCTCAGTGAGGGCCTTCCTTACTTTTCACTGTCCCTCTACTTTAGGAAGCACGATAACCTTCTCTAGGGACTGCTGTCTCCTGATAACATGCCCAAAGAATGCAATAGAGTCTCACCATCCCTCTGGCTGAACTTCCAAGAAAGATTAGTCGTACACACACACATGTATAGTATATTCGTATATGTCTCTGTGTGTCTGTGTATGTGTGTATATATGCATACACACACACATATATATGATAATTGATTTCAAGAAATGGGTACTATAGTTAAAGAAGCAGGCAAGTCCAAGTTCAAGCAGTTTCCAAGTCAATGAGTCATATGTTATGCTGGAGGCTTCTCCTTACTTACATAGCTGCAGGGACTGTTGAACCCAAGAAGGACATGGAGACTACAAACTGGTGGTTTCAGAGCCTAATAAATTCAAGATCAGCAGCTTTGCCTTGTGACTTCAGAGGTAAGTCAATCCAAGCTCATTAGGTCTGATGAGAGGCCCAAGATTGGCAGGAGATATAGTAGGTCACTAAAACCACTAGAACCAGAGATCTATGCACCAGATTCGAGATCCACACCCAGCAAAAAGCAAGCAAAAATTTCCACAGAGTTCACTTAAGATTTTAAGCTAACCCGCCCCCCCCCAAGAAATCATCCTTTAACTTAATGCATCAGTGCTGTGATTTAAGTAAAAGTGTTCCTTTACTGCATAAGGTATTTACAACAGATTTGCTGTGATTATACTGTGATAGATCAGAACATAAGTGAGTGGTTACTCATTATTAACTGCCAAACACCTGAAAATCCATCTCCCAGACCATTTGACCAAAAAACACAATTATCACAGGGTCCAAGTCAACAAATGTTAACTATTCTTGCTTGTGTTAGTCTGGATTCACTAGAGAAGCAAATCCAGGGAGACACTCATATGCATGTAAGAAAGAGTTTTATATAAAGAGTCATTGTATATGAAGAAAACATCCCAGCCCCATCCAGTTCAAGTCCACAGTCTGATATTAGCCTATATGTCTGATACCAGTCTATAAATTCCTCGTCAGACTGAGGCAACACATGTAACAACACTGAATGCAGGAAGATCACAGGCCAGTGGGTAAAAAGTCTTGTGGAACCAGTGGCTGTGGAAGCATCTCAGTGCTGGCAGGGATCTCTATGTGGCTCCTTCAGCTCCAAGGTTCTAGCTCCATCAGTATAACTCCATGTGTCTTGTCAGCAGGAAGACGGAGTAGAGAGTGTGTCCCACCTCCAGGGAGGAACATAGGAGTTCCCAGAATCCTCAAGAGAAGTGCAAGGCCACACAGAGGCCTCACTGGCTATGGTAGGGTTATCTCTAATTAGTCAACAGTGAGAACAGTTGTAATTTCAGTAACATGTTCTGGTTAAGTACAAGCACCAACAACAATCTTGCAAACTATATGTATTTGCTTAGCCTCGTTGTCTTGAATTGTCAATCACTTTTTGTTTTTCTGTTATTGATGATGAGGGGTATGAAAGAGTTTAAGAGATATGTTTAAAAGATATACCTATAAAGAGTTTAAGAGATATACCTCTACCTATATGTATAGGTATAGATGTAGATATATAGACACTGATATGACAGGAATTCAAAACACCAATTTTAGTGAGTTTAGTTGTTTTAATTTTCAACCATGTTTATAGGAAAACAAATGCTGTTTTAAGGAATAATTATGTACTATTATATTACCAAAATTATATCTCACAGGTTCTCACTGCCCAAAAGATGCAAGTGAAAACATAATAGTAATCTATGCCCTCTTTAAACAAAATGTAATGAACTTTCCAATATGGTATTAATACAATTTTAGCAGTGTTTTCCTAAATAATCAATGCACACTGCTTACTTCAGCAGCACATACACTAAATATTCATCAGACAAAGCAAAGTGTACTTTCTCAATTTCAATTCCACCGAGACAGTTTTACTTTCCATTTCAGTGGGCGTTTTAGTGAGGGCATTCATTCTTCAAGAAAGTCTGTGACAATCTTCACAAAAATGTGTTTGGATTTCCAACAAACTACACATGGCATCATTTTAAACGTATGGTTATTGAGCCACATTGTAAGATGTAGTACTCCTTTTGCTAATGTGATTGGTTATTTGTATCTCAGTGAAAAAAGAAGTATCAGAAGGCACTATGGTGCCTTGGTGATATAAACCAGAGTAGAAAGTTCCTCCCATGATAGAAACATGCAAAAGCAGTAACTTATTCAATGTATGTATATTGTGTCAATAACATAGAGAAGGTACATATGGGCCTCACCAAAATAACATAATGGAAGAAAATAGACTATATATGGGGAAAGAGAGTAAGGAGAAGGTCCATATGATCAGTCAGAAAGACTGACTGCAGACCAGAGCATGAATTCATCATATATCAGTTGAAGTTTAAATTTAAGGAAATGAAAGGCCAGTGGGGCCAAAATATGAACTTGAATATATGCCACTTGAATTTAGAGATCATATGAAAAATAGATTTGGAACATTGAACACTAATGACTTCAGGCCATATGAGTTGTGCGACATGCATAAAGATCCAAAAGACCATTCAAAATAAAGGAAGGAACAAAACATATATCAGAAAACTATCTGAAAATTGCTCTGAATATTAAAGTAAAAGGAAAAGTGAGATGACCAGAAAATTTCAAAGAGCAACTTTAAATACAAAGCATATAATAAAATATGTAAAGACTTGACATAGAAAAATGAATCAAATGAATCAAATGACTACACATGGGGAAAGAGACTAAGGAGAGATTTGAAGGCAAACATGGAGATATGCGTTGTGAGACAGGGATTCTATGGGTGGCCTGGAGAAGATTGAGAATTCCAGAATACTTGGTTGTAACCATGCAGACTCTATCCATAGGTCAAGAGACATTCTTTCACAAAGGTCAAAGGATTTGCAATCAGGAAATGTGTGTCATGGTGGCATCCTTTCACCACACAGATTCATCTTTATGCTGATAAAATGATCCAGCCTGGTGGATATTATGAAAAAGAACATAGTGTTAGGAGCGACGAAGGCATATTATGTTGGTGTTTTTAGGTGCCATTCAGTTGGTCTGACTCGCAGCAACTCCACGTGCAACAGAATGAAACACCCCTAACATTGTGCATGCTCACAATGGCTGACAGGTTTCAGCCCATTGTTGCAGCTGCTGTGCCAGTTCATCTGGTCACAGGTCTTCTCTTTTGCTGTCCCACTGCTCTACCAAACATGATCTACCTTTCCAAGAATTGGTCTCTCCTGATAGCAGAATCAGAAGCCATCTCCTGATGTTGAAGTCCACCCTGCATGCTTCTAAGAAGCATTCTGGTTATACTTTGTCCAAGACGTATTTACTGATTCTTTTGGAAGTCCATGGTGCTTTCAATATTCTTGCCCAGAACCTTAATTCGAATACATCAGTTCTCCTTAGGCCTTCCTTATTCAATGTCCAACTTTCGCATGCCTATGAAGTGATTGAAAATTTCATGATTTGAATCAGGCGCACCGTAGTCTTCAAAGTAACACCCTACCTTTCCAACTCTTGAAAGAAGTCTTGTGCAGCAGATTTAATCAATGTAATGCTTTGATTATTTGACTACTGCTTTCATGAGCATTTATTGTGGACCCAATCAAGATGAAATCCTTAACAAGTTGATTTATTTCTCCATTTATCAAGATGTTACCTCTTGATCCAGTTGTGGGGATTTTGGTTTCCTTTACATTAAGTTGTAATCCCTATTGAAGGCTGCAATTCTTGAATTTGCTCAGCAGATGGTTCAAGTTACCACCTTCAGCAAGCAAAGTTGCGTCACCTCCATATAGAAGGGAGTTGACAAACTTTCCTTTAATCTTGATGCCATATTCTTCTTAATGTAATCCCACTTCTCTATTTATTTGTTCATCATACAAATTGAATAAGTACGATAAGAGAATACAATGATGACACACGCCTTTCTTTATTTTTAACCATGCATGATTCCCTTACTTTTTTTTCACACAACTATATCTTGATCCATGAACAGGTTCTGTATGTACACAATAATGTGTTTGAGAATGCACATTCTTCTCAATACTATGTATAGTTTGTTATGAATTATAGTGCTGGTGAAAAATATTGAAAATACCATTGAATGCCAGATGAACAGTATCTCTTGGAAGAAGTACAGGAGGAATTCTCCTTAGAAGCAAGGGCAGAAAGACTTCATCTTACTTACTTGGGACTAGTTTTTAGGAAAGTCCAGTCCTTGGAAAAGGATACCACACTTGATAAAGCAGAAAAGCAAATGAAAAAGAGGAAATGTCTCAAGAGATGAATTGATACAGTGGATGTAACAATGGGTTCAAATATAAAACACAATTGTCCAGATGGCACAGGGATCGATTTGCTTCCTTCTGTTGCAGGTAAGCTTGCCGTGTGTCAGAGCAGACACAGCCCCAGCAGCGACACCGCGGGGGGAATAGAGAGATAGCATCACAAGAACATAGAAGGACTATTCACGGTCACTTTACTAGACCTGAATTGGTCTACATTGAACATTTCAGTAGGTACCACATGATCGAGAAATAACTAATGGCATGATCAGATGAATCCAAGTTGCTCTGAAGGTGTTGGAAACAGTAAGGCTCAAGTCATTGACATCATTTCAATTGAACTGTTGTAACAAAGGATGCATTGTGGGAGATCATCACTAGGCCAGGAAGTTAGGAAAGCAGCTTCCTGGCCAATGCATTTGAAGAGTTGTGCCTACTTGTACCAACTCCAAATAAAGGCAATCCAAAAGAGTACAGAAATAATTTAGCAATATTATTAATATCACACATCAATAAAATTGTCCTGAAGATATTTCCAAGACAGCTACAAAAGTACAAATAAAGGAGGCGGTACGATATTCAAGCCAAATTTAGGGAAACATGTGGAAAGAGGAATGTTATTATTGATATTATATGTATCCTGGCTGCAAGCATAGAATAGGAGAGTAATGCTTACCTGTATTGCGTGAACTATGGAAAGGCACTGACCTATGTGCACCATAATAAATTTTGGGTAACATTATAAAGAATAGCTATGCCAGAATGCTTAGTTTTGCCCATGCAGAACATCTACATAGATGAAGAAAGAGTCAGTCTAACAGAACAATGAGATACTGTGTGATTTAAAATCAGTGAGTTGTTTATCAGCGTTGTGTCTTTCTGTCATGATTTTTCAATCTGCATGCCGAGTAACTATATCACTTAAGGATCTATTCTCTATGAAAAAGACTGCACCATCGGAAACAGAAAGATTTAACAATCTGTCATACATATATGACACAACCTCATTGCTGAAAGCCAACTTGAAGCAGTTGTGACGATCAAAGACCACAGCGTCCAAAGATGGCACCTGGACATAAAGAAAATGACAATCTTGACCTTTGAGCCAATAATCAGCATTACTATAAATGAAGAAAAGTTTGAAACTCTCAAAATTTCATTTCATTAGCATCCACAAACAATGTACATGGACATTTCAGGCAGAAAAACAAAGGATGTAACACCCTGGACATGTCAGCTGCAAAAATCCTCTTCAAAGTATTAAAGGGCAAAAATGTCCCTCTAAAGATTGAGATGCTTCGGCCCCAAGTCATGGTGTTCAATCACCACACATGCATTAAAAATCTGGACAATGAAAAATCAAGGACTAATGCCTTTGAATTATGGTTTTGACAAAGAAAGAGGGTGTGGCGGTTACATAAACTCCTGGGAACTTGGGTAAAGGGGTGGAGTCTAGCCTGTCAAGCAGGCCATAGCCAATAATGCCTCTGTGTGGGCATGGCCTTCTCCTGAGGATTCTGGGAACTGTTCTTCCCTGGAGGTGGGACACACTCTCTCTGTATTATCTTCCTGTTGACAAGCCACATGGAGCTATGCAGATGGCAGCCAGAGCCCTGAAGTTGGAGGAGCCATGTGGAGACCCACGCCAGCCCTGACATGCTTCCACCACCACTGGATCCACAAGACTTTACACTCACTGGCCTGTGATCTTCCTGCATTTTGCATCATTGCATGTGTTGTGTGAGTCTGAAGAGGAATTGATAGACTGGTATCAGACATAAGGGCTAATATCAGACTTATGGATTTGACCTGGACTAGGCTGGAATGTTTTAATAATATACAATTACTCTTTGATATAAAGTTCTCTCTTACATATATATGAGTGTGAATGAATTTGTCTAGTCTAAGCAGACTAACATAAATGGGGGTGGGGGGGGAATCGGTGTTCAAGGAAGGGTAATGAATGCGAGCACACCTTACTTGTAGGGATGGTAATATTTTGTCTCTGGGGTTTTTTTTGCACTGATAAATGTCCAAAGATCACCCTTCTTTGAAAGTCAGCCTCCAGTACGAGGTCATTCAGATTTACTTGTTCTATGGGCAAACTCAACAAGTCTGCTACTGAGACTCATGGTCTTAATGCTGTTCCTCTACTCTTCTCGGCATCACCATCTCAGTGAGACTCCTCTGCTCAGTCTTCTGGTTGCCTTTCTATGGCCTCTTACTGCAGGGATACTGTACTCACTTCCCTGGTGGTTCTTCTTTGTTAATGGAATTCTTCTTCTTGCTTCTGAGATGGTCCATTTTTATACTTAACAGAATGACAAAACTGACCAATCTTTTAGTTAGAGCCCTCTACATTTTCCTCAGAGACGCTGGATTATATGAAGAAGCATCAGGATTAGAGGAAGACTATTATCAACCTGAGATAATGTAGTTGGCACAACCTTGTTCCTTATGGTGAGGCATACTTAATTACTTGCTGATATAATCAAGGTTTTCAGTCTTCAGGGTTGATTGCAACTCAATGTAAGGAAGACCAAAATACTGATAGCTGAATGAACAGGTAATATCAGGGTAAACAGAGGAAGAAGTGAAGTTGCTAAGGATTTCATGTTGCTTGGATCCACAATCAATGCTCATGGACGCAGCACTGATATCAAAAGATGTATTCCATTGGGTAAATCTGCTGCAGAAGACCTCTTTAGAGTGATAAAAACCAACAATGTTATTTTGAGGACTAAGGTACATCTGACCCAAGTCATTGTATTTTCAATTGCCTCAAATGCATGTGAATGTTGGACATTGGAAGACTAAAGAAAAATGAATGAGTTTGAATTATGGTATTGGTGAAAATATATAGAATATTACATGGACAAGAGGATCAACCAATCCTTCTTGGGAGAACTCTGGCCAGAGTGCTCCTTAGAGGAGAGGAGAGCTAGGTGCTAACACCTAACACCATGCTTCTTCTTACATAGTTTGGACATATTGTCAGGAGGTATCAATCTCTGGAGAAGGATGTCATGCTTGGTGAAAATAAAAGAGTATCAAGAGCAACAAAGAGGAAGGCCCTCAAAGAGATGGACTGATACACTGGTGGCAACAGCAGATTCAGCATAGGAACAGTTGTGAGGATGGCACATGACTGGGCAGTGTTTTATTCTGCTGTGCATCAATCGGGGAGGAAGGAGTTGGAATTAACTCAATGACACCTAGCAAGAACACCTTATTTACATGGTCTCAAGCAATCCAAGGTATACAGCCTATGGGTAGAGGAGCCATGCCAAGCAATTTCACTTTACCACAATCATATATTTTAAGACAATACAAAACAAAAACGCACAAACCAAACCCATTATGGCTGAGTAGATTGCAACTTATTGTGATCCTGTAAGGCAGAGTAGAACTGCCCCCACAGGGGTTCCAAGACTGTAAATCTACGGGTACAGACTACTACGTCTTTCTTCCACAGATAGGTTTGCGGTTTCACACCCAGAGACTGTTTAGTTAGTGTCTGAACCGTTTTAGCACTGTGCCACACAAAAAACCCACAGCCATTGAGATGATTCCAATTCATACCGATCCTGATTCCAAAGACTGTACATCTTTATGGGAGTGAACAGCTTTCTTGTCTTCCCTGGAATAGCTGGTGAATTAGGACCTTTGAGCTTGTGGTTAGCAAGCTAACACCTAACACATTATTCTTCCAGGGCTTTTAAAACAGTGTCTTTAACAAATTATAGGGCAGTTGCTTGCAAGTGTTGGTGGAGCAGATTTCGATATTTATACAGTAGATTTAACTATATTTTTGGCAAGGACAATACATAGATTTAATTTGCTGAAAATAAGAAAGAATTCAATTTGTCTTTGAAGACTTAAATTTTTCTAAAATGAAACCCAGCTTGGATGATATTCCATAAGTCCTTGGACAAAGGACACTGAAGGATGAAATAGATAATATTTTTAGAATGTGTTTTTACAATATATAAGAATGCAGCCCAAGTGATTGAATCTCAGAGCAAAAATCTCTAGAGTCAGAGAGAATTACTAGAAAATTGTAATGGAGTAACGGTGGTTCTGTAGATACCTAAAATAATATAGCTCAGATACTTTTGTGAAGCAAGGATTTAATACACTAAAGGCCTACATTAACGCAGCGGGGCAAAAAATAGGCACTGTTTCTTATCAAAGAATGGAATAGCATTGCTGCTGTACTATTCACCATGCCTAAGAAGAATGTTAGATGATTAGATTATTCTTTACATACATTCCCTCCTTAATTGAGAGACCTACATGAGGTTACAGAAAATCTTTTTGTGGCTGACATAGCATCTATCATATTCATTCATTCATTGTCAAAATGAGAGGGCTAAATTGACATCAGGAAAGATAGCTGATGAAAGACTTCTGAATATTCTCAATCAATACATTTAAGAATAATACTGGGGAAAACTGATGTGAATCAGCTTTATTTGGGAACTCTGGAAACTATCCAGAGGCTTACATCATTCTGGGGAATTTTTATTCATGAATGGCAGCAACATCCAGAATAACAAAGGCGATTGTGGCACTTTAATGCGCCCTGTTTCCTTGTTCCTCTTGTGATAGCCCTGAAACCCAATCACTCACAGTCACTCTGTAAACCAGAAACCTGGCAGTGACTGAAAGGTACAAATCAGGTTTGGAGTGCCTCTATATCCCCATTCCTAGACTTGTCATTGTTTGACCTACCCGGTCCTTCCTTTAAAGGCCTGACTTGTAAGGTTGACTTTTTGACCTAACATTGAACTTGCTCATTGCCAACTGTTTTCATCTCCTGGGGCATTTGGTGAAAGCAGTCAGGAGCATTTGCTGACCACTGTGGCAGTAAAAATCAAAAGATAGGAGTCAGGGAAAAGAATAGGCTAACCAAAAAGCTGACAAATAAAAGCTAGACTATGAGATGCCTGTCAGGGGCTTTGAAAAGATGGACTTTATTCTGGGGCCTAGGAAAGGTCTAGGGTTTGTGTGGGACTGTGTGCATATCCAGGGGTGTTGATAGCATTAGGAAAGATTTCAGAAGACCTAAGGCTATACCTTTAGCTAACTTCGGGTTTCTGTGCAAGGGAACAAATAAATAAATGAAGGCTGAGATGGAGTTGTGACTTGTATGACTGATTATTAATTCATGTCCCCAAACAGATGGCGCCCTTTGGTAAAACATAGGGAAGGTTATTGATTCTGGGAGTCTAAGAATATTTCTTTCCAATCATTAGCTTATTATTTAAGCAGTCTAAAAGACACCTTTATTAAAAAGGGGTTAAGCACACACACTAAGCAAAAGAGAGATTGTTTACCAATCAACCACTCTAGAGGGGTGCGGGTGTGGGA
>NW_022111371.1:2424739-2428435 GCF_000313985.2 Echinops telfairi
TGATTGTTTCCCCCTTTTCCCCATTATCCCTGTGTTAGTCCAGGTAGACTAGAGAAACAAATTCATAAACAAGCATATGTGTATAAGAAAGAGGTTTATATACAAGAGCAGTTGAATATTGAGAAAACATCCCAGCCCAGTCTACTCCAAACCATAAGTCCAATATTAGCCCATATGCCCGATACCAATCTATAAAGTCCTCTTCAGACTCATGAAACACATGCAATGACTCTGAATGCAGGACAATCACAGGCCAGTGGGTAGAAAGTCTTTGGATCCAGTGGCATTGTAAGCATCTTAGCATTGGCAGGGGTCTTCATGTGGCTCCTTCAGTTTCCAGGGCTGCACCAGGTAGGTCCATGTGGCTTCTTCTCAGGGATGTCTTGCCAGAAGCGAGCAGAGAGAGTGTCTCCTGCCTCCAAGGAGAAAATACTGGAATTCACAGAATCCTTCGAGGAAGGTCATACACACACAAAAGCCTCATTGACTATGACCCAAGTGACAGAGTGGACTCCACCTCTTCACCGTTAATCCTCTTAAATCCCCAATTGACAGAAGATTATATAACTACCACAGTTCCCTACCTTCCCCTTGCCCTCTTGGTATTGATACTCCCATTAATGTTCCTGAGGGCTTTATCTGTCCTGGATTCCAGGTATCAAGAACTCTTATCTTACCAATGTACATGCTCCTGTTTAACCAGATTTGTAAGGTAAAACTGAGGTCATGATAGTTGGGGCTGGGGGGTTGGGGGGGAGCATTAAAGAACTAGAGGGATATAGTGTGCTTCATTGGTGCTATGCTGCACTCTGGCTGACTTGTCCCTTCCTTGTGACCCTTTTGTAAGGGGATGTCCAATTGTCTGTAGATGGGCCTATTGAGATTACGGAGTCAATTCCCACTTATAGGGACCTCACATAAAAGAGTCCAAAACACTATCAGGTCCAATGCCATCATCACCATTGTTGTTAGTTTGAGCCCATTGTTGCAACCAAAGTGTCCGTCCATCTTGCTTGGGGCCTTCTTCAATTTCACTGCCCCTCTACTTTATAAAACACAATGTTCTTTTCTAGGGACCGGTATTTGCTTACAATACGTCCAAAGTACGTGAGATGGATTCTCCCTATCCTTGGCTTTAAGCCCTGGTGGCTTTAGTGGTTATGTATTGGGCTGCTAACCACAAGGTCATCAGTTTGAAACCACCAGCTGCTGTGAGGGCGAACAAAAGAGCTTTCTACTCCTGTAAAGAGTTGTTGTTGTTAGATGTCTTCAAGTCGATTCTGACCCACAGTGACTCTGTACAGCAGACTGAAACACTGCACAATCTGTACCTTCCTTACAATATTTCCTAGGCTTGAGTCCATTGATACAACCACTGTGTCAGTCCATCTTTTTCGCTACCCCTCCAACATGATGTCCTTCTCCAGGAACTGGGCTTTTCTGACAATATGACTAAAGTATTTAACATGAAATCTTGCCATCTTTGCCTCTAAGGAGAACTCTGGCCTTACTTCTTCCAAGACAGATCGATTTGTCCTTTTACTAGTCCATGATACTTTCAGTAATTTACTGAAAGTAATTTCAGTCCCACAATTCAAATGCATCAATTATGCTATGGTCTTCCTTAGTCAAAGTCCAAGTTTCACATGCACATGATGCAATGGAGAATACCATGGCTTTGGTTAGGCACACCTTCGGCCTCAGAATAACACCCTTGCTCTTCAATACCCTAAAGAAGTCATGTGCAGCAGTTTTACTTAATGCAATACAGCTTTAGATCTCCTGACTGCTGCTTCCATAAACATTGATTGTGGACCCACGTACCATGAATCCTTGACAATGTGAACCTTTTCTCCATTTATCATCATGTTCCCTATTGGTCTAGGTGCGAGGAGTTCAGTCTTCCAAACGTTGAGTTGTAATCCATACTGAAGGCTACAATCCTTCATCTTCATCAGCAAGGAAAGACTGTCTTAGAAACTCGCAGGGGCAGTTTTACCCTGCCCTATTTCATTGCTATGGATTGCCATCCACTCAATGGCAGTAAGAGCTCCTTCCTCTTTGTTTGGAAAACAAATTGGAAAACATTGTTTCCAATGTTTGCATTCCACTGACCAATAACTACCAATGCATATTTATTGCATGTTTGATCAATTTTTACATCACTAGCTTAAGTGGTTGGTGCATAAATTTGAATAATGGTTTTATTGATAGGATTTCCTTATATGTGGATATATATTATTCTGTCACAGGTAGCATTGGGCCTCAAGATCAGCTTTGAAATGTGTCTAACCTTGGCATAGCACAGGAAGGATCGCCTTGTTTCTACCCATGTTGCCTTTCCCTTTGGTTTTGCTTCTTGCAGAAGCCTGGCCTACACCACCAGAGCCACAGAGGGGAGTGAGGGGTGTCCCACAAGACTGCTGGTGTACAGGGCCAGAGTGCCATACCGACCCTGGAGAGTCCTAATGCCTCCTCTCCTCCTGCTACTATGGCTACCCAATGTTCTAAGATGTGGAAGTTGTGAAAGGAAGAACAGGACAGACAGCCTGGGGGGCAGACAGACACTTAGAGGTGAAGAGTTGAAGTCCATGTAGATGAAGCAAGCAGGCAAGAAGTGAGGGAACAAAGCACTGCCGATCCTGCACCACCCGTACATTGCTGCGTTTTGGTCCATTCACATCAAAGAGGATCGTGCTCTTTTTCATTGACCCTCCATATTAATGAGCTTGATGTCCTTCTCCGTGGATTTATCTTTCCTGACAACATGTCCAAAATATGTGTGAAAAAAATAATGTCATTCTTGCTTCCAAGGAGCATTCTGGCTATACTTCTTCCAATATAAATCTGTTACTCTTTCTGCAGTTGGTGGTAATTTCAAGATATATATTTTTTACCAACACCACAATTCAAATGCATTGGTTCTTCATTGGTCTTCCTTATTCAATTTCCAACTTTCAAATCCATATTTAAAAAAACCAAACCAAACCAACTCACTGTCCATGTCAACGTGTAGAGACTGCACAGAACAGGGGAGAATTGCCCCCGTGGGTTGGTTTCTGAGACTGCAGTCTATAAGGGAGTAGAAAGACCTGTCTTTCTCCTGTGGAGCAGTTGGTGGTTGCAAACTCCTGAACTGTCAGACTTCATCTCAGTGCATACCCAGTACGCCACCAGGGCTCCCCATTAGGTGATGGAAAATACCATGGCTTGGATCAGAAAAACCTTGGTCTTCAAAGTAACTTCATTGGTTTTCAACTCTTTAAAGAGGATTTGTGAAGCAGATTTATCAAATACAATGTATTTTTCTATCTCTAGACAGTTGTTCGCATGCACATTGATTGTGAATGCAATATTTTGCAGTCATAAGCAGTATTAATACTGGAAGTGCTTTAAAGATTTTTCAGTATAAATCCACTATATCAGGCATTATTTGAATCTGTGGAATGTGTTTCAGAGATGTTTCAGATCAGACATATTTTTCAGAGATCACATAGAAAATGTGATCAGAAGGAACAGATTGAAATACAACTTTTCAAACTTCTAATAATGCTCATTGTACTTCTTTATAATCCAATGTCTTCTACCACCCTAATGAAACAGCTAATCTCTTATAGAGTCTTAAGCATTCTGGTTTACTTAATTTCATCGTATGTGCCCTATGATAAGATGAATGGGACATTCAGACATTATAGT
>NW_022111371.1:2429446-2431332 GCF_000313985.2 Echinops telfairi
TACCAAAGCCAATGAACTTTTACTACCCACCTCTAGAGCCTAGAACACAACACTTCCAAAGCCTTTGGATATGATGTCATGTCATAGCACAAATGCATGGCTTTCCCTGGCAGTGATAGAAAAATCAATAACTCTAGAGGACAGTAGCTGGTTTCCCTGGTGGTCTCCACTGATGAGTCAGAGCCAATCAAAGGGGCCTTCTGACAGACACGCCAATCAATATTCTCTGAAGTACTGAGAAATCCTAGGCTGCTGCTCACTGGGCAAAACTCCATGCATCTGTTGAGTGACTAAAGTAGGTCATTTTTATTCCTTGTTTTCTTGAGAATCCTAGGCTACATTTAATTGCAACACATTAATATAATGTACTATTAGGTTTCCTACCTTAATAATGATCTTACATCAGGTTTTTCCCAGTGTGGGTGATACCTCTGCCTGAGGGTGCTGGAACAATCCAGAGGGTGGAGGGGAGGGGTGGGGCTCAAAAAACAGAAACCACAAAATCAACCTAGGTTATGGACTATAGTGCAAGTGTTTTTAATTGCCAGGGGAGAGCCCTCAGTGTTTTGCTATTGCTGTTGTTGTTCTGGAAAGGGGCCATTGATTCAAATAAATTTGGGAAGCTATGACTTACATGAGAGTTTACTTCAACATATTAGTTCCAATGAGACACATATATGTCAGTCTGAGTGGAAATAGAAGAAACAGATGTGCTTGATAATGAACGAATCTTGTAGCTGTTGCTGTTACCTTACTGCTGAGTTAGCCCCCAATGCACCCATGCACAATGGGTGGGATGCTTCAAGTTCCTTTGATTGATTGCAGATTTTAAGATTGTGATCCACGCAGTTTTTGTTGCCTGATTGTTTTAGAGTGGAATGGTAGCTGTTTCTTCTTAGTCTGTGGATAGTTTGCACTTTCTGCCGCAACCTATTCATTGTCATAGCAGCAGGAAAACTGATCTATAGATGATGACAGTGCATGAGGTCTTTGTCTGGGAATTTAACTTGGCTCTCCATCAAGGAAAGCTAGCATTCTACTACTGAACAACCACTGCTCCCTCATGATCTACTGTAGAGGTCCACATACACCTATATTTTATTAAAACATCATGTGCCAGTTGTTGTATTTTTCAGAAATTTGTCATTAATGCTTCCATGATCTACTCTTCATGCCTAACCTGATCTTGGTACAGATTCTCTTAGGAGTTAGGAAGGAGCTCTGATGGAATGCTAGGCTATGTGTTGGGATTCTAATCACAAGGTTTTTCGTTCAAATCCATGGGTCATCTTCAGGAGAAAGATGAGATTTTCTGCCCCTACAAAGATTTATAGCTTTGAGTTAACTGTTGGGCTGATTACTGTATGATCTGCAGTTCAAATCCACCAGTTACTCAACAGAATGTAAGAGAAAGATGAGGCTTTATTCTCCCATAAATATTCAGCGCTTCAAAATCTCACCGGGCTAGCTCTACTCTGTCCTATAGGGTCACCATGAGTTGGGATTGATTTGATGGCAGTTATGCTTGGTTTTGGTTAGAAGCTGGAGTTCTGTGTGTAGACATCCAAAGGTCCAGGCAAATTAGAGGACAGAGGAAATTTAGAATTCAGACTACTTATCCCTCTTTTTTCCTTCCTTCTTGTTTTCTTCTTTCCTTCTTTTCTTTCTTGCTTGCTTTCTTTCTTTCTCAGGTGACATCTCTGTAAGATGACCTGTGCCATCTGTGGTTTCAGTTCCCACCAAAAAGGCTGACCTTGATCTCAGATTCCATTGGTAAATAGCCATGTTGCCAAAGATCTAAGGTCATTGTAGGAGCTTAGTGAAGTAGTGATTATTCTTTGGGCTGAAAACCACAAGGTAGGCAGTTAAAAAACCATAAGCCATTC
>NW_022111371.1:2434300-2439378 GCF_000313985.2 Echinops telfairi
TTTAAGTATTTTTTACAAAACAATTTTATCACCTTCAAAGTACAGTCCAGGACACTTGATGCATTTGTTAAATCTGCAATTTCACTCTTAAAAACATTTTTAAACTCATCGGCTTGGATGGCTTACAGGAACTCCCTTGTTTTCTCTTCACCTCTTCGATATTGTAAAATTGCTGTCCTTTCATGTCCCTCTTCATTCGAGGAAATAAAAAGAAGGTGGCAGCAGTGAGGTCAGGTGAGTCAGGTCAACACAGGCAAGCTGTTTTTTTGTCAAATTTGGTGCACTGAGATGGCTGCGTGAGCAAGTGCATTGTCATGGTGGCGAAACCAGTCCCTGTCTGCCACAAATTGGGCTTTTTTTGGTTGCACACTGTTACACAATCTTTTCAGAACCTCTATATCAAAAGCTTGATTAGCAGTCTAACCTGGTGAAACAAACTCCAAATATACTACAGGCATTGTGTTTCTCTGTTTGGGAAATTGACGGATGTCCAGAACAAGGTTTGTCATCAATAGACATCTCACCTTTCTTGAAATGAGAAAACCACTCATTCATTTGAGTTTTACCCATAACACTGTCCTTGTAAGCTGTGTTCAACATTACAACAGTTTCTGCAGCATTTTTTTGAGCAGGAAACAAAATTTCACAGCTGGATACTGTTCTCTTAAATTAGCCATCACACACACACACAAAAAATGAGGTTCCAGTGAAACTGCTTTTACAAAAAAAAAAAAAAATCACTGTGATCAGAGAGAACCTTCCCAGGTGATGCCACTGGGTGTACTAACCTACAGTGAGTTGATCGATGCTTGCCTCGTGGGGGAAAAACATACTATGAAAGCTCTGCTCTACCAGTGCAATTGCAGGTTTTTTGTGGGAGGTGGGGTGGGCGGACCCCCTCATATGTTGTTGCCGTTTCTTCTTTTCCCACTCTCCCTCCCAGTTGATCCTGACTAATAGTAGCCTTATAAGACAAAGCAGAAGTGCCCAATAGGATACCATAGGCTGGTAAACTTTATAGAAGACTGCCCCATTATTCTTCTAGAGCTGTGGTTCTCAGCCTTCCTAATGCCGCCACTCTTTAATACAGTTCCTCGTGTTGTGGTGACCCCCCAACCATAGAATTGCTTTCGTTGCTACTTCATAACTGCAATTTTGCTACTGTCATGAATTGGGTGACCCTTGTGAAAGGGTTGTTCGACCCCCTAAGGGGTCACAACCCACAGGTTGAGAACCGCTGTTCTAGAGAGTAACTGATAGGAACTTTATTTGGTTTTGTATGTGGCAAATATATTTGTGACAAAACATGTGGCCATTTCATCAGTCTTCATATGTCAATTCCAAGATATTATGAGGAGACAATAATGAAACATTCCATTGTTAACCTGAAAGTTGCTGATTGGCCCTCACTCAATGGCTCTGTGAGAGAAATGACCTGGTGATATGCCTCTTTTCAGAATGTTGTTGTTGTTAGTTCCTGTGGAGTTAGCTCTGACTCAGTGACTTTGTGTACCTGTGGAGATTCAGTTGAGAAAACCCTATGGGACAGTCCAGCACTCTCATGAGTTGTATTATTATGAGTTATAATCAGCTCGACAGCATCTAACATCACCAGCATGTTTATCATATTATTCAACTGTCACCGACATCTATTTCCAGATTTTTCCATCACTCCTTTTTTCTTTTTTGTACTTTTACTGTTAGTGAGCAGTCAAGTGCTTCAACGGAAGACTTCCTCATCTTTCCCAGGAAGATAAGCTAGCAGGTTCAAAGCACTGCCCTTTACATCGGCAACTTAATAGTTTACACTAGCCAGGGATCTTCATTGCACCGTATGAAGCTGGACCAAACAGGTGACTTCCAGTTGATTCCTTTGCTATTCAATCTCTTTATTTAAGACATAACCAGCTATTCTTTAATCCATTCCAACTTTGGATGATCCTCATGAGTTTCAGAATGGAACTTTGCTTCCATAGGGTTTTCAGTGGTGCAAACTTTCAGAAATAGGTCATGGCAATAGATCTTTCAGGACCTCTCTGGGTAGATTCGAACCTTCAATTGTCTAGTAGTAACTGAGCACTAAACTATTTGCATCACTGAAGGACTTAGACCGTCTAGATAAGGACTATACTCATTATTAGGGAGCCTTAGTGACTTAGTGGCTTATGGATTGTCCTACTAACTGAAAGGTCAACAATTTGAAACCACTGAACATCCCAAGGAAGAGAAATGTGGCTCTCTATTCCCATAAATAATTAAAGTGTCAGAAACCCAAAGTCAGTTCTACCCAATAGTGACTCAGTCCTATAGTGTCTCTGAGTCAGAATTGACTCAATGGCAGTGAGTTTTTAAACTCATTGTTCACCATCTGTATGGTAGAATTTCTGGTATTAATCATGCGTGGGAATGAAGAGGAGCAATGGACACTCAGAAGACCCTCGACAATTAGATCGACCCAGTGCTGCAACAACGAGTTCAAGTATAAGGACAATTGTGAAGACGGCACAAGGCCAGGCGGTGTTTCATTCTGTGGTATACAGAACTGTCATGAGTCAGAACCAATTCAACAGCACCAACCAACTGGCGCAATCACCATCTTTCCATAATAGAGACTAGAAGAAAGTAGATGACAGGTCTGAGAAGAGGAGCAGTGCCAGACGGCCCAGAACAAAGGTTCCGAAGGTCTCTGTCCTCTCCCAGGTAGACCTGCTGAGCACATTCTTGAAGGCACCACCTGTAAGTCCACAAATTGCATGGCACCACACGGAAGCTGAGGAGCCAAGTCCAAAGTGGCTGTTATAGGATTGGGAATCTAGACCTGGGTCTGAGCCCAGCGGAGGATGGAGAAAGCTGAGAGACTTGGCCTGGTCCATAAGGTCAGTGGCAGTGATGCCTTCCTTAGTAGGTGGGCAAGGTGCCCAAGTGGTGGCTGATATGCTGAATGATGGGAAGATGCAGACAGGGCCAAATTACAGTGAAAGAGGAAGCAAAGCTCCTCACAGCCTGGGAACCTGAGACCAGCTGTGTCTGTGAGCCAAGACCTGCTGACTCTTGAGCAGAGGCATGGAAGCAAAACCATGGAAGCACTGTTTAGTTCTGTCTATTCAAATCTTTTGCTCATTATTGAAGTTGGATTTTTGGTCTTCAATTATAGTTCTTTCATAATCAGGATAGGAACCCCTTATGACACTTGTTTCCAAATATTTTGGAGGTTGTCTTTTAATTTTCTTGACAATATATTTTGATGAATAGTTTTTTTTCATTTCTATTAAGTAAATTTCCCTATTTTTATTTTATTTCTTGTAGTTTTTGCATCATGTTGAAGAATCTATGTGAAAAATGAAGCTCAGAAGATTTACCTCTATTAGCTTCTAAACGTTTAATTTTCTAATATTTTCATTTAGGTTATTAATCCATTTTGAGTTAATTTTCACATACAGTGTTAGATATGGGATAAATTTCATTCTTTTACATACGAATATGCAGTTGTCTCAGCATCACTGGAAGAGACTACTTAAAAAACTGTTAATTTTCTATTGAATAAAATTGGCTTTTTGTCACAAATTTTAAAAAATGAGGAAGACCCTTGATTAGGTGGATTGACACAGTGGCTGCAACAATGGGCTCAAACACAAGAACAATAATGAGGCTGGTGCTTGACCGGGCCAGTGTTTCCTTCTGTTGGGCGCCAGGCTACAGTAAATCAGGA
The DNA here is from genome assembly GCF_000313985.2 of Echinops telfairi. Lineage (NCBI taxonomy): Eukaryota > Metazoa > Chordata > Mammalia > Afrosoricida > Tenrecidae > Echinops > Echinops telfairi. The sequence continues at coordinate 2,438,010 of NW_022111371.1, forward strand.
TCAACTGACTGGCACTTCACAACAAGTGTTTACAAGAGCAGAAAGCCTCATCTTTCTCCCACGGAGCAGCTTGTCATTTCAAACTGCAGACCTTGTGGTTAGCAGTCCAATATGTAACCTACTGCAGCCTAGGACTCTTGGGCTCACAGGAAGATGAAGTAGAAATGCCTTAGGGTCTCGGGAGAGGAGGAGCCTGGTGCCAATGCTTTGAACAATCCAGAGTTGTCACTGTTACTTGAGCCCTTCCCAAGGGTTTCATGCAGAAGAACTGTTGAAATGTGGGGTCACCTGGAGACCCAAACAGAAGACATGTTGTATTTAAAAGTCCAAGCTGTACCCCTTGGGCTTTACTGACGCACTTGTGACTGAATAAGGATGCATTTTCCATGCTATCTATCAACGAGTTGAATTTTTATTCTCTATTAACCCTCTAAGTATTATTTTTTAAAGAACCGAACTGTAGTAAGAGAAGAGAACTTTTTGGAAGGATGATTGAGTCTTGGAATATTAGGAAGGTTGGGAAGTCATTTTAAAGTTTCTTTAGAATTATTCATCCATCCTCTTAAAATATTGATCAGGGCTAGTGTTGCCTTCACCAACTGCGGTTCTGATTCATCAGTGGCACAGTTTCATGTGGAGCTGTATTAATCATCCACCCATTCCCGTTTCCATAGGACACACTACCTTTTTTCTTCCCTCCCTCCACTCTCTCCCAGGGGCAGATTACCCAGTGACCAAGGTAGTTACCAGCTTGCCTCTGCTTACGTACAGATCTAAAGTGAATAGTTTTTGATACGGTGTAAAAGATATGCAATTATTTGCTTCAGATTGGTACAGAAGCACAATACTTACTTTGCTTCCTGGATATTGTTTCTGTCAGGGATGGTAAATTTGAAAGCGGCTTTGAGTCCGTTACAATGCTGATGGGGCTGGGAGAGAGACAAACTCCATCCCACCGAGAAGCCAAAGCTCTGTTGTAGTGAAAAACATGAGAACGTGTTCACTACAGATTGGCAAGTAAACACAAATAACCCTGTGCTTACTGGGTGTATAAGGAATGCCAGAAATGCTTGCTCTCTACCTTCTCCTTTCCTGCCTTTCACCCACATTGTGCCATACCTGCCAATGTGGTCGTTATGAATGCCAGCTTTTAACTCTGTGTGAGCACACATAAAGAAGCTTGTTGACACATAATTATAGGCTTTGAAAGAGATGTATTACAGTAGACACAAGGTAAAAATGCTATAAAGATATAATAAAACGGAGAGGTTGGCATGGCTAAAAACTCACACATATTTATCCACTCTTGCACACACATGTGCACACACATACACATGCAAAAAATAAAAACAATTATCACCACAGGGAT
>NW_022111371.1:2440957-2442005 GCF_000313985.2 Echinops telfairi
CAGCTCATCAGGTCATAGCTCATTAGTGCTCAATGCGATCAATCTTAAAATGTTCTCAAAATTCAGGTGAGATAGACTCAAGGTCTATTTTGACTTTTGTGAACTTGTTCCATGGTCTTCAGTTTGAATCTGAACTTTCATGGGAGCAATTCCACAATCAGCCCTGGCCTAATTTTAGCTGCTGATGGTGAGTTTCATCATTAGGTCTTCCCCAGATGTAGTCGTTTTAGTTTCTATGGATTCCCCAAGGAGAAATTCTCCTTTCGTTTGTTGAAGAAAGATATTTCAACTAAGAAGCCGTTTGTCTTGCGGAATGTTTTCATGTGACTTTCAGCTTCATTTTTAGCACCAATGCCATATTTTTTCAACCACTGTTCCTTCCTTTTTGTTTTCAACTTTTGCATTCTAATTGACAATAATTATTAATCCTTCTTGATTGTTTTTTGGATCAATTTAAGATTGAAGATGTTGGTAGAATTCTTCAATTTGTGCAGAATTCTTTTTGCGCAGATTAGTTTTGGTGATTGCTGCATGCATTTGAATAATCTTTGTACTGATTGGATTTCCATGAAGACAGATAGATATAATCCTATCACAGAGAGCATGTTACTGCAAGGTAGATCTTCAAATGTCCTCTGTGAAAATGAATGCAAAGCAATTCCGCTTATTTGTTTCATTGCCAGCATACTAAACCCTAGGATTGTCTGACTCAAAATGACCCATACCACTCAATTTCAGCTCATTAATACCTAGAATGTCGATTTTTTATGCATTCCATTTCATTTATTACAAGTTCCAATCTTCCTATATTCTTACTTCATGCATTTCGAGTTCTAATCATTAATTGATATTTGCAGTTGTCTCTTCTCAGTTTGAGTTGTTCCCCGTCAACAAATGAAGGTCCCAAAGACATTACTCTCACAAACTTCACTCCATCAAGTCCTTTTTTTTTTAAAAAAATCGTTTTATTAGGGGCTCATACAATTCTTATCACAATCCATACACACATCAATTGTGTGAAGCACATTTGTACATTCATTGCCCTCAT
>NW_022111371.1:2443585-2460185 GCF_000313985.2 Echinops telfairi
CTATTTCTTTCTACTTTCTTGATAGGAAATTGAGGATCAATAAAATGATTTTTTTCAAGAGAATATGAAAATAAATGCTGGAGATTGAGAAAATTCCTAGAATACTTCCTGCACAGATAATGTTGTAATCAAATAAGAGCCAGAGGAGAATTAAGGCTGTAGGTAACTAATATATCTAGCTTGAGATAATATTTATTAAGTGAACACAAAGGAAAGATCATTTTAAATAGAAGGACAAACAGCAGTAGAGTCAGAGTTCAAAATATATTTATATTGAAAGAATTAAAAAACATATGCAGGACAAAAGAAACCCTTAATTCCTACTAAATTAGAATGTGTTATTTAAGAGGTCATTTGTGTTTTATTTAGTTTTTTACTTAGTAAGTAATATGGTACTAGAATAAATTGCTGTCCAACAGAGACAAATGGCTTCACCACTTTAATCTTTCTCTGTTACCATATCATCAACAGAGTGTCCTCAGAGAGAACAGAAAGATATCTCAGGGAGCATTTCAAAAACTCTCCTTTCAATGCATCTTGTCTATAAGGGGACTGAGCAAAATTGAAAGAAAGTAATTTATTTGCCTAATTTTTATAGTTATTTAGATATAGCATAATACAAAACATCAAAATGAATCTCCAAGCAAAGTGCTCTCTCCTTGTCTGTCTATTGCTCCAAAGTTAAGACCCATTCAGAATCAAAATGGGTCTCCCCAATCATTACACTGGAGGAGTTCTGAGCATCCTTGTTGTAGAGTGATGGTATAATCCTTGATGCCCAACTGCAGTGATTATAATGTAAATTTAGTACCATTTAAGATTAAAAGCTAGTTAAATTGAGAGCATCATAACCTTGAAGCACAGTCAGGTTCATGAATTGAATAATGACAATGAGTTTTGGTTTATGCAAAAAAGGGGGACCAGAAAATGATTTCAGCGACAGAATTAAATAATGCAAGTATGAAAAACCTGAAACTACTGAGTCGTTCTCAGCCCATGTTGAACACATGTGTGTCAGAGTAGGATGATGCTATAGGGTTTTCAATGGCTGATGTTTTACAGTATCTGGGTGGGCACCAACCTCCAACCTTTGGACTAGTTGCCACATACTTAATCATTTGTGCCACTGAGGAATACCCCAAGAATGAAAAGTTGGTGAAAACCCATGTAATGGAGAGAGAGTCCTTCCTCGTGTAGACTTCCAGGAGTTGTATAAGTAAAGGGCCAGATGCTACATGCCTTTGGCTTTGTGGACCAGATAGTGCCTACTTTATTTAACTTCTCTGCTATAGTGCAAATGCAACCATAGAGGATTATGTAACCAAATAGGCATGACTAATTTTTAAGAAAATGAACAGTAATTCTACTTACCAAAATATGCAATCGTTTGCGAGCCCTTATCCAAAGTCATCTGGTGCTTCTATTCCATTCATGTTCCTGTAATGAGTTATTTTACTGTTTTCCAGGAAACATGCTTTTGGCCATTCATATCTTGGATCTGACATAACCAACAGTTGCCATTGAGTCCTTTCTACTTCTCAATGAAGCCACATAAGCCAGAATAGAACTATGTTCCACCAGGCTCTGTATAAGTAGGTTGTCAGACTCTTCTCCTAACCACCGCCTGGGTGGACTCAATCTGGCATAAGTTTTGTTGACAGGCTTACTACATGAATTATTTGTATCACCTAGGGAGGCCTAATGACATAAGACTGAATAAATGCAACTCTCGATTCCATATAAGGAAATAATGGCTAGTTTTTCAGTTCCTTCGACATCATAAATGTTGAACATAGTGTGCATTTTTTGTTTTCCCGTGATTTCCTTAAATAAAATAAAATATTGCATCATACCAATCTGTTCTAAAATAGCTCTTGGAAGTGTTGGAAAGAAAAGCTGTTACTTTGAGGGCTGACATTTATTTGACCGGAACATAATTGCTTCAATTCCCACATATGTGTGTGAAAATTTGAAAATGAATAAGGGATGTCAGAGAAGAATGGATGCATTTGGCAGATAATGTTGAATATTGAAAGTCCCATGGACTTCTAAAAGAACGAACAACTCTGTCTATGGGAAAGTAGAACAGGACGTAGCAGGGCTTCTTCTCATGTGCTTTGATATGTTATGAGGAAAGATCAAATCTTGAAAATGGATGTCACACATGTAAAGTGGAGGGCCAGGTTAGAAAAGGAAGACCCAGAGACAGGTGGATTGACTCACTGGCTGCAATAATAGGCTCAAACATAATAATTGAGAGGGTGATGAAGGATTGGATAATGATTTGTTCAGTTGCACATTGTGTCCATAAGAGTTGGAGCAAACATGAGGACCTCTAATTACAACCACGGGGTTATGTCACTGAAACATTGGGGCAAATGGTCCAGCCTACAGTTGGCATCAAATCTAGACAAGTTTATAAGACCATCTAAGAATTTTCAATTTTCCATAACTCACAAAGTTTCCATGCTGTCAATAAAGTTTTCAGTAGCTGATTCTGCGGAAGTGGACACTTTATTCCAGCTTTTTAGATGATCCTTAGTCTGGAAGCTCTGCTGAAACCTGTTTGCTCACTTTGGCTGACCCTGATGGGATATTTGAAAAACTACTGATGTAGCTTTAAACACCTCAGCACCACACAAGCCAACACAACATGACACATGGACAGACAAGTACATCCCTGCACAAGACACATTTAACATGTTAAAAACAAGGATGTCATTTTGAGGAGGAAGGTACGCCTAACTCAAGCCACGATATTTCCAATGGTCTCATGTGCAGGCGAAAACTGAACATTGAGTAAGAAAGACCTAAAAAAAAATCAGTGCATTTGAAATATGGTGTTTGGGAAGAATATGGAAGGTACCATGGACTGACAAGAGAACAAACAAATCTGTTTTGCCAGAACTACAGCCAGAATATGCCTGAGAGCCAAGGATAGCAAGACTTGGTGTCATGTACATTGGACATGTTATCAGAAGAGACCCATCCCCGAAGAAGGATATCAGGGTTGGTCAAGTGGAGGGGCAACTAGCAAAAAGGGGAAAACCATTGATGAAATGGATTGGCAGAGTGGCTACAGCAATGGGCTTAAACATAGTAATTGTGAATATACCTCCAGACGAGGTGGTTTTTCTTCTGTTGCACGTAGGGTCATTATGAGTGGTAAACAACTTGAAGGAACCTAACAACAACAACAAGAAAACTTTGACCCCAAGAGAGCCTCCTGATTTCACAGCTCTCTGTGGAAAGTTATATCAGACGAATACCTAACAGTTATCCAACTCAGATGAAAAGTTGTCTATCTCAGTTGTGAAAAAGAAGGCATTGTGAACTAAGGCACTGTTTCAAAGCAGCTTGTAATACAGCAATGCTGCTGCTGTTTGCTGCTGTCTTTCTGGCCCCCAACTCATTAAGACCCTTTATACAACAAAATGAAACCCTGCCCTGTCCCATCGCACCCTGTCATTGATTGAAGATCAGACTATCGTGGTCTACAGGGCTTTGAGGGGCTGACTTTCAGAAGTAGATTATCTGGCTTTTCCTCCTAGTCTGTTTTTGAGTCTAGAACAAATAGAAAAACTTTTAAGATGGAAGAGCCAATCCTATCCCTAACAATAATTTTAAAATTATTCATGGCTCATAAACATATTTTTATAAACAAATGAAATCATCATTATCTAAATAATATCCTTTATTTTTTTTCAACTTTATTCCAGAGCCATACAAACATAGAGAAAGAGCTGCATATGCCTCTTGAGCCACAGTTTGCTGACTGCTGGTCTACAGATCTACTGAAACCTCTTCAGGATCATTGTACCACATCAACTACCTCTGATAGTCTGGTGCAAGCTATACATCAGGTGCATTGGTTGGGAATCAAGTCTTGGTTGCCCAAACGGAAGGTGAGATTTCTACCACTGAATGCCATTGTCTAGCTGCAGCTTCAGATAAGTGAAAAATTAAATTAGTCTAGTTGTTATCATGATGTATGATGATAAATCCCCAATTCAGATGAGCTATAATTAATTAGCTAATACTGCCCTTCTGGCCATAATCCCTTAAGCAATGTGTTATAAATTCTACCCTCTGTGCCTGTGGTTACAATTCCATGTTGGTGGAGTTCTCTGTTATGCTAATGAACAGGATTGAGATAGAATTAAGTCTCCGCTTTAGTAAAGGGTGTGAATCAAGTCACCACCTTTTGTTTCCTTATGGGAATGGTCTGCTAACAAAATCATCAATCCCATAAAAGTCATTCTTCCTATCTGTATCAGTGTACATCCTCTGGTCTAGCCAGACTTTCAAGGTAGAATTCGTGTCATGATAATGGAAGCGGGGAGGAAACATTTAGGAACTAGAGGAAATTTGTATTTTTCATTGTTGTTACATCGCACCCTGACTGGCTCATCTCCTCCCTGAGACCCCTCTGCAAGGGGATCTCCCGTGGCCTACTAATGGGCTTTGGGTCTCCACTCCGTACTCCTCCTATCATTTACTATGGTAAGATTTTTTGTTCTGATGATGACTTATACCTCATCCCTTTGACACCTCGTGGTTGCATAGGCTGGTGTGCTTCTTCCATGTGGGCTAACTGGAAATCCAGGGAATCCAGGGCGGATGAGCCCTACAGGGCCAGTGGTGTGAGTGGCGATACTGGGAGGGTAGAGGGAGAGTGGGTAGGAAAGAGGGAACTGATTACAAGGAACTATATGTGACCTCCTCCCTAGGGGACAGACAACCGAAAAGTGGGTGAAGGGAGACGTTGGACAGGGGAATATATGACAAAATAACAATTTATAAATTATCAAGGGCTCATGAGGGAGGGGAGAGTGGGGAGGGAGGGGGAAAATGAGGACCTAATGCTGGGGGTTTAAGTGGAGAGGAAATGTTTTGAGAATGATGAGAGCAATGAATGTACAAATGCGCTTTACACAATTGATGTGTGTATGGATTGTGATAAGAGTTGTATGAGCCCCTAATAAAATGATAAAAAAAAAAAACAAAAACTCCACAGGAAAAAAAAGACATTCTTCTGGGTGTGTGCCATTTGAGAAGTGGGAAGAAACAGAAGTCATGTGTCTATTGAAAGAAGGGCCCCAAGGTCTTTGGGAAAGTGATAAAGTCTGAGTCCAGAGGAAGTAGCATAGTGTCCTTGTCATTAGACGCTGCCAGGTTGGTTCCTACTCATAGCAATCCTAGGAAAACATAATGAAAACCTACCTGCTCCTTCACCATCCCCTGGGAAAATGGGCTCAAACCTAGGAACAGTTGCTCCCAGGTTTGAGCCCATTTTTGCAAACAGTGTCAATCCATCTTGTCAAGAGGCTTCCTATTTCCACTGCCACTCTCCCATGCATAATGTCTTTCTTCAAGGACTGATCTCTCTTGACAATATATTCAAATATATGAGACTGAGGAGTATTATGGTACTTCTACCAAGACAGGTTTAAAAAAATTCTTCTGGTGGTCTATGATAGATTCATTATTCTTTATGAGCACTAAATTTAAATATGTGGATTCTTTTTTGGTCTTCCTTACTTAGTGTTCTACTTTTACATGCATATAAAGGAATGAAAATACCGTGATAGAGAGGAGGAGGTGGAGTGAGGCTGGGGGGCAACAAACCCAGGGACAAGGGGGAAAAAAAGATCTAAAATCTATGGCAAGAACATAGAATGCTTGAGGCCCCTGGTTGCCATCAGCATGGCTCCTTGTGTCTTGTGATCAGGAAAGTGTAGAGAGAGTGTGTGTCCTGCCTCCAGGGAGGAAGACAGGATTTCCCAGAATCCTCAGGAGAAGGCCATGCAGGCACAGAGGCATCATCGGCTATAACCTGCTTAACAGGCTAGACTGCACCCCTTCATTCAAGTTTACAGGAGCTTATGTAACTACCACACCGCCCCCCACCTCCGCCCCACCTCCCATCCCACCCCTGAGGGAGATGAACAACAGAAACATAGGTGAAAGAAGATAGTGGGTGGTGTAAGATATGAAAATCGTAACAATTTATAATTTATCAAGGGTTCATGAGAGTGGGTGAGGGAGGAATAAAGAGGAGCTGATACTAAGAGCTCAAGTAGAAAGAAAACGTTTTGAAAGTGATGCACCTATGTACAAATGTGCTTGATACAATTGATCAATTAGCCATAATTGTGGATGGTTATAAGAGTTGTAAGAGACCCCAATAAAATGATTTATTAAAAAAAATAAAATACCATGGTATGGGTCAGGTACAACTTAATTCTCAAATTATCATTCTTGCTTTTCATGACTTAAAAGAGATCTTCTGCAGCAGATCTACCCATTGCAATGTGTCCATTAATCTCTTGACTGATACTTCCATGATTATTGATTGTGCATCCAAACAAGATGAAATCCTTGACAACTTCAATGTTTTATCCATTTAGCATAATGTTGTCCAGTTGTGAGGATTTTTATTTTCTTTACATTGAGTTGTAATCCATACTGAAGGTTAAAATACTTGATCTGCATCTAGTGCCTCAAGTTTTCACTTGCAGCAAGCAAGGTTGTGCCATCTGCATATCACAGGATGTTAATGCCGATGCCATATTCTTCTGTCATATAATTCAGTTTCTTTGATTATATGTTCAGCATACAGATGAATAAGTATGTTTAGAGGATGTAACACTAATGTATAACTTTCATGGTTTTAAGCCATGTAGTATTTCCTTTTCCTGTTCCTCTTGATGCATGTACAGTTTCCATGGAGTCTATGGGATAGAGCAAAGGAGTCGGGCTGATACCAGAGGCCGAGGCAAGGATGCCATGAGACAGAATAGAGGAGTCTTGCAGAGATTGTGAAACTGTGAGACCAGAGATCCACCTTCCTATCTCATGGAGGCAGAATCCAAGGGACTATGTGGTGGCGAATCTGATAAGCAAAGAAAGAGTTGGCTGCTGTGGACCAACAATTACAGCCTTACATTTTATGGACCCTAACTTGTGGTTACTCTTAATCGTTAGTATTGTGTGGCCATTGCAGTGGATTTTGGAAAGAAGTACAGAAGTATGGTGGCTTGAGAGTAGCATTTATTGTTGGATTAGGTCACAAAAGATGGAAGGTAGAGGAATGTCTCATCTCTGCCTGTGACAATTGTGTGGAGTTGGATTTTCTTTCTTTTGTGTGTAACTAGAGGAGGACACGTATGGTCCCCCTCACTGTTTACTCATCAGGCTGACAGCACAAAATCTGACATTAATAAAACGTGTGTGTTTTTTTAAAATTTGTGGGCTGAACTCCATCAATTGTGTTTTCTAGAGTGAGACTCTGACTCTTCTGTCCCTCCCTTTGCTTATCTGCTGTGTTCTCTGTGACTATCACTGATGTAGCCTGTGGCTTGAACCAGTAAATGGTCTAGGTGCTCACTGTTGGTTATCCCTAATACTCAAAAATAGCACTTACACCTGACCTTGACGATAGGATATGTTGACACAACAGAATTAAAAAAAATCAAAATCTGATATATTTTTTGAAAACCTGCTTCTCAGTGATCAGATATCACATTATCTGACATTTCAAACATCCGATCTGCTGACGGTTTCACGGATGATGTAATTTTGCTTGCCGCGAATAAGAAGGACTGGAAGTAGCTGCTGATGAAGATCGGGGACAGCATTCTTCAGCCTGGATTACAACTCATTGTGAAGAAGACCACAATCCTCACAACTTGACCAATAAATAACATCCTGAAACTGGAGAAAAGGTTGAAATTGACAAACGTTTTTGTCTTGTTTCGGTTCAGAACCAATACTCATGGTAGTAGCAGTTAGTAGATCGAATGACACCTTGTATTGGGTAAATCTACTGCGCAAGATCTCTTTAGAGTATTGAAAAGCAGGGAGCTTACTTTGAGGTCAAAATGTGCCTGATCCAAGCCATCATATTTTCAAATTCCTCATATGCATGTGAAACTTGAACATCGAATAAGGATGACTGAAGATGAATCAATGAGTTTGAATTGTGGTGCTGGTGAAGGATATTTAAAGTATCATGACCAGCCAAAAGGACAAACAAATCTCTTGGAAGATGTGCTCCTTAGATGCAAGGATGGTAAGAATTCATCTTACATACATTAGACGTTGTCAGAAGAGACCCGTCCCTAGAGAAGGGCCATGCAGTGCTTCGTTCTGTTGCGCATCAGGTCACGATGGATCATAGCTACCTTGAGGGCACCTAACAACCAGCAGCACATATTCATAAGTCTCACTGCCATGGAGTTAATTCTGACTCATAGCTCTTAGAGGACACAGGAGAAGTCCCCCTGGTTTCAGAGATTACAACTCTTTCCTCTTTGAAGAGTTACAGTTTCAGAAACTCAAAGTAGTTCCACCTTGTCCTACAGGGTCAGGATCAACTGAACGGCAGTGAGTACCTTGATAAGTGAAGAGTGGGTTTACTGACATGCTGCTATCTCACGGTCTACAATTTAAATTGTTTCATTGCTGTTAGCTGCCTTTGTGCAGGTCCTAACCCATAGCAACCCTATGCACAACAGAAGTAAGCACTTCCTTGTCCTGAGCCATCCTCATGGATGCTCCTATGCTTGAGCCCATTGTTTCAGTCCCTAGGTTAATCCTTCTCTTGGAGGGCCTTCTTTGTCACCACTGCCCCTCCCCTCTACCAAGCATGTTGTACTTCTCAGTCAATCTTACACATAATGAGTATTCATTAACTCACAATCAGTATTAATAATACCATATTGCCATTGTATTAGTTTCCTTGAGTTGCTATAACAAATTAGCACAATATATATATCAAAAATTGTTTTGTCTCAATGCATTGAAGTTTAGAAGTCTAAAATAAAGCTGTCAGCAGGACCACGCTCTGTACTCTCTACCAAACCATAAGGATTTTTTTATTGTCTTTCCCACCCTCTGGTTACCCCAAATGTTCCTTGGCTGGGAGCCGTGGCCTGGCTCCAATGTCTTTTTCCGTCATCATATGGCATTCATTCTTCCCCCTCTGTGCCCATCTGTCTATCACCTCTTCTATAAGGACGTCATTCATTTTCTATTAGGACCTACCCTACGCCAGTATGACATTATATTAACTAATGGAGTCTTGAAATAACCTTATTTCAGAATAAGGTAACAGTCCAAGTACCAGGCTTAGGAGTTCACATCTTTTAGAGGAGCAGAATTTCAATCCATAGCAATTCCATCCCATAGTAGTCACCCTCAGCTATATAATACCCAGCAATATAAAACTTTTCAAGCATTCACGTATCAAACACCATAAACTTTTAAAGTTATACTATGCTGAGAACGGAAAAATGGTGCATTGAAGTTTTAATTTACTTGTCTTCATTAACATAATTAATATATGGTATTTATACCCCATTTGAATCAGTGGATTAGCTAGTGTCATTTTCAAACCATATGGTTTTTTATTTTTTAATTGGTTTTCATGAAATTTAACCATTTGTATATAGAGGCAAATACATTATCCTGTTCCATGTATCTTGTCAACTAGTTTTATTGCCCATTAGACATAGAGAATATTTTTATGTAATTGATTTATCAAAACTTTTATTTCTTATTTTTTATCTCTGTCATGTTTAGAGAAGCATTTATCATCCACACATATTTTTTAATAATTGTTTCACAATTTGGGGTTTCAACTACTTCATTGTTTTATTCCTTAATTTAAAACATTTAATTCATCTGAAATGTTAAAGTGGGAAAAAACAGGACTAATAAGAGACAGATTCTAGGTTGTGTTTTATTTTGTTTAAGAATTATTTATTCCTGTTATAACAGCTAGTGGTTGAATGCTATTAATTCATTTCTACATTTCTTATATTTATTTAGGAATATTTTTTAATCTCAATAACCAGTCCTAATGATTGGTCTTTCAACACCTAAAATATAAAACTATTTTAATCACTGGAATTTTTTCACATGTATTTTAATGCTTAATAAAGTTATCTTATTTATTTTTTCTTTTAATTCTAAAACACTGATGCCTATATAGATTTTTTCATATAAACTTAGAATCAAATCACCTAATTTCAGAAAAAGAGAATTATATTTCTGTTTTATTGTATCGCATTAAGTTCACTGATTAGTTTAGAGAGAAATATCTTTTTAACAATTCTGACCCACTTTATCCAACAGCAAACTGCATCTTTCCATTTATTCCTGTCTCCTTGTATGTGCCCCAATAGAGTTCTAAATTACATTCATGTGTTTTCTAACTTCTAAAGTGATAAGGGCATTTAATTGTTATGTTGCTCTTGCCGTTTTCATTTCTGCTTTCCCATTACATAGGTGACTTTTTTATTATATCTCCTAAAAGCTTGTCATTTGCATACAGGGATAGCCTTAGGATATTATGGTCATCATTTGACCAGATATCTTACTCAGTAATGAATGCTAAATACTAACATATTTTCTGTATTTTAAACCAGTGATCTGAAGATAATAGAACCTCACTTTTTCTACCACTGCCAATCCAAATGATCCAGCTCTTCCTAGCTCCATGGTAAATCATTAGACACTATAACTAGACTGCTTGTCCTCATAATCTTGGGTTTTCCATTTGAGTTCCTTAATTTTTCTCTGGTTCAGATAGTCCATCTGTGCAATGGGATAACAATAAACAGTGCCTACTTCATGAGGTTGCTAAAAGATTAAATGAGATAATAAATTTCAAGACTTCGGACCAATGATTCACCTATACTGACTCCATAAACTCAGATGACTCAACGAGTATCATTTCCCTTTATTCCCTCAGATACTCAATCTCTGTTACAGCAAAAGTAATGCCTGCTCTAGCCTGCAGGGAAAGGCAGTTTCAAAGGCTAACAGAATATGTTCATAAAAAATAGTTTGCAAATGTATACTAGTATGAAAGTCAAAGGGATTATAAATCTACCATGAGACCAGGTCACAAATGCATTTATTAATTTATCTAGCATGTGCTGAAAATAGAGACAGACTAAACCTGAGAACCAACTTTCATCTCAACTTTAAAAGCTGCCATAGACTCTGCGGAGTCCTACTGGCATAGTGGTTATACTTTGGGCTGATAACTGCAAGGTTAACAGTTCAAACCCCCCAGAAGCTCTACGGGAGCAAGATGAGACATTAAGTCTCAATTACAGTCTGAGAAAGTTCCTGGAATAGTTGTGCCCTGTCATACAGGGTCACTGTGAGTTGGCATCTACTCAATATCAGTGAGTTTGGTCTGGTTTTGGTTTGTCTTGGACTCAATACTCACTCATAGCAACCCCGAAGGACAGAATGGAACTCTGAAGTAAGTTCTTTTTATTTCAGTAAAGGCAGATAAGAACTCCTGATGCCAACTGAGAATTCTCTCTCGAGTGCCAGAGAAACATATTGATGAAGATTATCTTTGTGAATACACCAATTGGCCTGACAATACAGTTTGGCTATACAGCTCAGAGCTGGAAGGAAGCATGCATTTTAACAATAGCTAAGAGGGATTCAGTCTGTATCGAGTGCCAGATACTCTTCTGATTATCATTTATATTCACTAGCTCATGTGTCTCAAACAAAATAAGAGGTGAGCAGTATGATTATATCTATTTTATGTACAAATGAATTGTACTAGTAAGTTTAAATGGATAAGGCTTAGTCAGGCAGGGATTTGGGACTCAAACCCCTCTGAATCAAGGATCCACATCTTTTTAAATTGTAAAATATTTATGTGTTTTCTTTTCTTTTATTAAAATAATCATTGTATTAGGGACTCATACAAGTCATCACAATCCGTACATACATCATTCGTGTTCAGCACATTTCCCCCCTCCCTCCCGCTCCCCGCTCCCCCTGAACTCTTGATAATTTATAAATTATTATTATTTTATCATATCTTACACCATCCAACGTCGCCCTGTCCATCCCCCAGGGAGGAGGTTATATGTAAACCTTGTCATCTGTTCCCCCTTTCTCCCTCACCTTCCCTCTACCCTCCTCCTATCGCCACTCCCTCCACTGGTCCTGGGGGGTTCATCTGTCCTGGGTTCACTGTTTTTCCAGTTCCTATTTGTGCCAGTGTACATCCTCCGGTCTAACCAGATTTGTAAGGCAGAACTCTGATCATAATGGGTGGGGGGGTGCATTTAAGAACTAGAGGGAAATTGTATATTTCATCGTTGCTCCACTGCACTCTGACTGGCTCGTTTCCTCCCCACAGCCCTTTTGCAAGGGGCTGTCCAATTTCCCCCGGATGAGCCCTGGGTCCCCACTCTGCACTTCCCCTCATTCACAATGTCGTGATTTTTAAAAAAATTTTTTTTGGTCTTTGATGCCTGATACCTGATCCATTCACTGCCTTGTCATCTTACAGGCTGATGTGCTTCTTCCATGTGGGCTTTGTTATTTCTCAGTTAGATGGCCCCTTGTTTGTCTTCCAGCCTGTGGGACCCCGGATCCTATATAATTTGACAGCTTGGCACCAAGGGATCCACATTTTTAAAAAGTTTTATTGGTATATAATTCACACATAATACAACTTAACCATTCAATCATATTAAGAAAACTCATGCAAACATCACCACAATTAATTTCAGAATATTTTCTCCTCATACTCATTGCTGCTACCTCACAACCTCCCCTGCCATGCTCCTAGATAATTATCAATCAATCAATTACTGTTTCTATAGATCTACCTATACTGGATGCCATATACAGAAAATCATACAAGCACAAAGAAACAAAGAAGAAAATCCAGCAATGAAAAAACAAAACAGAAAAAGGTCAATTGAAAAGAAAATACAAAATAATACAAGCTGAAATACAACTTAAAATATGTCAAAAGGGAGATCAAATGATAAGGTGTTAAAATTTAACCTAACTACATCTGCATAATCAACCTTACAATGCTTAGTTTGATAGCAAATCTATTCATACCCCTGAACTATGTTGAGAGAGCATTCACCAGGGGTTTAATCCATGTGGGTGCCCTACATGGATTTGGGGCTTCCACCATTATCTAGAGACTTCTGCAAACCAGCTGTTCAGAATTTAAGCTCTGATACCACGATTCCTTTGGATTTGGATTTTATTACTTACAATCTTTGCAACTTACAGGTAGGTGAGTGTGCTTCTTCTCTATGGACTTAGTTGAGGTCTTATTTGGATGGATACTTATTTTAAGACAAGCCTTTAAGACCCTGATGCTATACTTTCTAATAGCCAGGTATCACCTTGTTTCTTCACCACAACTTGTGGTAGCACCCATATCTTCAGTGAACTTTTCATGAAGGCAAGTATCAAGTAGGGACATGCCATAAAAACTAACTATTCTTAGATTGGAGCTAGAATTAAGTGCAAACCCTGAATCCACTCATACATCTATGAAATTATATATTATATATATATAGTTTACTTCAGAAATATCATTACCATTTTATGGTAGAGAACATTATAAATCATTCCCCTGGGGTATAATGTGATTCTATTGACAGGTCATTGATTTAACCAATGATATAGAATTTAAAACACTTTTGTGAAAAAGGAAATTAAATAAGGCGGCAGTTTCAGAGCCCAATACATGAATTGTTTCCTTGTACAAATTAAATGCCAAAATGACTAAACACTATTTACTCAAACAGTGGGAGTTAGTGACAGGGCAAAACTTTCAATAATACTCATTCACCGAGGCAGAATGATGTCTATCAGAATAATATATGTCATAAAAAACAAAGAGAGCATTAGAATCATACATATATGCTAGTCCTGAGCCACCATTCAGTGGGCACCCTCAGAACAAGAGAATCTGAATCAAAGTTCAAAGACCACCAATTCCATTACCTTGAGATAGCAGTCATCCGCTTCTTCTCACACTAGGGTGATTCAGCCATAGTCCAAGGGAGTATTTCTTTTCTTTAAATCTGCTGCAAGTGAGTTTGAGGTAAAACCCAGTCTACTTAATGGGGTTTCTACAACAAATTCGTCTGTTGAGACCTATGAAGGATGGCACTAGAATGGCTAACACACACACATGAGGAAATTCTCATGATCATTAAGTATCTGGGAGATGCAAATCAAACCAATAATGAGATAGCACCTTACACCCACAACTTTAGCTTTATTATAAAACTAGGGAACAACAAATGCTGGAGAAGTTGTGGAGAGATTGGAACTCTTGCACACTGCTGGTTGGCTTGTAAATATGTGCAATCATTTTGTGCTCAAGCATAGGGACAATTGTGAGTCTACTGCAGGACTGGGCAATGTATGTTCTATTGTGCATAGGATCACTATGGGTTGGAAGAGACGCAATAGTGCTTAACAACAAAAACATTGTGGAATGTGATATGGTGATCCATAAAACAACTGGGTATAGAAATGACAGATGACCCAACAATATCTTTTCTGGGCACATACCCAGAAAATGTAAGAGACAGAGGCATGAAAAGACATATCCTCTCCAATGTTAATTGCAGCTCAGTTCTCACTAGTATGGGTATGGAAACAGCTCAAATGCTGTTTACAACAGTAGAATAATGGATGAGCAGCACTGGTGGCTTAGTAACTGGTTACGTATTAGGATGTGATCCACAAGTTTAGTCGTTCTAAACCACCAGCTGCTCCTGGAGGAAAAAGGAGGGCTTTCTACTCCTGTAAACAGTCTCAGAAACTCACAGGGGAAGATCTACCCCCATCCTATTTGGTCCCTGTGAGTCGGCATCAACTTAATGGCAATAAGTGAGAACCATGGATCAAGAAACTGTGGTTCATACACACAATGGAATTCTATCCATCCCTAGACAATAGTGATAAAACCATGACCCCATACCTGATGACCTGGATGACCCTGGAAACCATTATGCTAAGTGAAGGTCATCAATTGCAAAAGGATAAATGTTGTATGATTCCATGACTCTAAACATGAAGATGGAGTCAGGCCTCTGCTCTCATGGCATGTAATCTCACCTGGTGTCCCAAGGAAGGAGTGGAGACCCTGCCAAATGCCCATGAACAATATCTCACTTCTGAAGGAGGAAACCTCACCTCAGCTGGGATCAGTCTCTGAAGACGGGAGGAAAGTGGGATGACCACTGATTTCCTTCCATACAACATTGTGCTACGGCCATCCCAAATCAACAGACCTTCCTACAAGAATGACAAGCACAATGTAGAAATTTAAGTTGAGACAGGAAGAGGCATGCTTGTCTGTCTCAGAGACAATGGCTTACTTCACTGTTGATGAGTAAACCAAGAGGACAACCTGGCATGGGGGGAAAATGCATAAAAATTCTTAAATATCATCCCAGGGAAGAAGATATCCAGCATGAAGTTCCTAATTGGACATTTTTTTACTTTATTTCTATGCAGTCCTTAATGAAGCAGGATTTTTTCTGTAAAGAACTGGTACTTGAACACTGTTCTTTTAAGGATCCATATTCTTTTTTTTTTTAATTTAAAAAAATCGTTTTATTAGTGGCTCATACAACTCTTATCACAATCCATACATACATCATTTGTGTAAAGCACATTTGTACATTCTTAAACACAGGTTTCCATTCTGGCAGTGAAGAGCCCAGGTAGTTAGTGCAAGGGGTTTCATCACCGGTGACGAATCTAGACGTTGGAGTTTCCAGTCCACTCAGCTGCTCTGTAAAAGACACCCTAGCAAAGTGCTTCCATAAAGGTCACAGCCGAAAGAACCCTTTGCAAGAGTTCTAGTCTGTAACACATGGCATTGCCACTCATCAAAGGCCAAGTCAATGGCAGCTATTGATTGCCTGTGGCAGGCTTTATATGGCTTTTCCACCTCCCTTTTTTCTCCCTTTTCCTTTAGAAACATACTTATTATAAGTATACACATATATGCTGATTATTAGTATTTAGTCTTCAACAGATGGCAGACATGTTATCAGGATAGACTAAACCCTGGAAATGGACATCATGCTTGCTGCAGAAGAGGGGCAGTGAAAAGGGGAAGACCCACAACCAGGTTAATTGACACAATGGCTCCAACAATGAGCTCAACTTGAAGAACCGAGGAGAAGGTGGCACAGGGCCTGGCAGTGTTGCATGCTGTGGTACATAAGGTCACTATGAGTCCAAACCAACAAATGGCACCTAACAACAGCAACAATAACAATTATCTTCAACAACGATGTGACATGTGTTTTTTATACTTCAATATCAATAGCAATCTCAACTTTTTTCCCAAGATGAAAAAAAAAAAGGATGAGAATTAGTGGTTAATGAGCCGAGACTCGATGGCAGTGGGATTTTAGTAGGATACTCATCTCAGTTCTTAAGTAAGCATTTCAAGTAAGGTTGATCATTAAAAATAAAGAAACAGACTCAGCAAGTAGGTCACTTGCGTCATGTCATCGAACTTTTCATCTCTGTGTTGATTCAGATTTAAGTTAGGGAAAGTCAAATTTCCATGGGAAATTAAAAGTAGCATATCCAGTGATATAAATCTCATGGGACGAGAATTGCAGGGTGTCGAGGTCCAGGTTGTCAGGCATCAGCATAACAGAGAAAGCCCTTGTGTATTAAATGGTCACCACTAGAGAGTTTCTGGGCAGAAAGACACCCAAGCTGCCCTCACTGGTGGGAGTTAGTGACAGGGCAAAACTCTCAATAA
>NW_022111371.1:2460478-2469735 GCF_000313985.2 Echinops telfairi
ATCTTTAAGAATGCACTACTTTCAGCTGTCTCACTCAGTATCCAATATGTGTTTTATTCACTATTTTGGATAGAAATAGATGCCTCCATTTCAGAAGTTTCCACATAGTTCTACCCACTATACGCAAGCTGAGGGACTGATAGATTTAGGTATTACACAACATATCAAATACCATATGTCCACAAGTATTAGCCGAGTCACCTAATTTCACCACAAAAAACTGGGGTGGGGGGAGCTTTTTCAACATAAAAATTGTGCTGAAAAAACTCGGCTTATACTGACGTACCTATGGTATGTTAACCCCAAGATAAATTTGGGAAGTAGTAAAGTGACCACGGAGTGGATTCATTAGCCCTATTAACCCTTTTAATCATGACTTTGGTCAAATTCCCATTTACAACATGGTCCCATGTTTCTTTCTAATAGAAGAGTTGCAATGATACTTCGGGCCATCAGTGTCAGTCAATGTCAATGTCAATGTCAGTTCAGATCTTGGTTCTGATGACACTATGTTTTACAGTCTGAACAGTTTGGGTATGTTCTATTTCCAGTTTGCTGTTATTTGAGTAAATGGCTATAAATTCCTTGAGGAAAGGACTGGTAGAATCAATTACTAAAGCTACCTTTCCAGGTGTGGCAAGATCCATCCTCAGGAGGAACCAAATTTATTACATGCTATGCGTTCCAGATGTTAAAATTGAGTCATGCAGAGAAATTGGGCAAAGGATCTTGGGTTTTTCATTTATAAATTGAGATAACTACCCCTTACTTTGACTAGACATCTCCTCTACTTCTTTACTTTCTTCTTCCTCTTTGCTATCCCCTTTCCCTTCTCTTTCTCCTTCACCGACCCTTGTCCTCTTCCTCCTTTGTTGCCTAATTGTGCAGCTGAATAGTCTATTACTGCTGAACTTGTAATGCTGTGTCGGGTTGTTTTAACTTTATCACTTGTGCCTAGGAAGGAACCTTGGTTTTTGTTAAACACCTTTATGATTCTGGGCAGGACAGACACCTCAGGTGTCATTCCAACTATGCATTTATTATAATAAGTATGTGTTGCAGGATTCTTTTCCCCAAAGTGAAATGCCACTATGTGACCTTTATTATTTTAGAGTGCCAATGATTCTTTTCTAGCATTTGCCTGTTATTTTGTCATACCGTAGTGGATTGCATTTTGCTGTAAGATATGAAGCTACATCATTGATATTTCAAATAACTGCAGGGTCACCCAAGATGTGTGGGTTTCAGAAGAGCTTACAGATTAATAACAGACTACTAAGAAATAATAAGAAGCCCACTTCTGAGGAATAAGGACCTGAAAACCTTATGAGTAGCTGAGAGACATTGTCAGATACTGGATGCTTTGTGATTGGCAGTGGAGAGTGAGATCCAAGGGTTCAGGAATTGGCATAATACTAATGGAGCTGTTTCAATACACTGCTGAAGCCCTGGAGGAGCTCATTTACCTCTATGAAGAAATTTGGAAGACAGCTACTTGGCCAATCAACTAATTACAACCCATTACAAAGAAAGCAGACTCCCATAGAATGTAGAAATTATCTAATAATGTAATTAATATCACATGCATGTAAATTTTTTTTCTGAAGATCATTCAATAATGATTGTAGCAATGCTACAATCAACAGGGAACTGCCATAGATTCAAGCCAGGTGCAGCAGAGGCTGTGCAACAGGGAATAACATTGCTCACATCAGATGGGTCTCCCCTCAAAGCAGATAATATCAGAAAAAAAATGTTTACTTAGGTTTTATTGACTATTCAAAAGAATTTGACTCTGTGAATCACAATAATCCGTGGACGGATGACACAACCTTGCTAGCTGACGATGAAGAGGACTTCGAGTATTTGCTGAGGAAGATAAAAGATTTCAGCCTACTATTCTATATGGATTGCAACTCAATATAAAGGAAACCAAAATCTTCACAGTGAATCAATAGGTAACATCATGATCAGTAGAGAAAAGACTGAAATTATTAAGAATTTTATCTTACTTGGATCTTTAATCAATACTGTGAAGAGCAGCAGTCAAGAAATCAAATGGCATGTTGCATTAGGTAAATTTGCTGCAAAAGATCTCTTTAAAGTGTTGAAGGGCAAGGATGTTCCTTTAGGACTAATGGGTGCTTGACCCAAGTCATGAAAGTTTCAGGCATCTCATATGCACGTGAAAACTGTGTATTGAATAAACAAAACCTAATAAGAATTTTTTTTAATCCAAAAGAACAAATAAATCTGTCTTGGAAGAAATACAGCGAGAGTGCTTCTTAGAAGTGAGGATAACTAGATTTTATTTGGATATCTTATTTAGGAGAAACACTAGCTGGAGAGAGAAAATATGCTTGGTAAAGTGGAGGGCTGGGAAAGAAAAGGAAGGCTTGGTGAGATGGATTGCACAGTGGCTGCGAATGTGGCCTTAAACGTAGCAATATTGTGAGGACGGTTCAAGACTGGGCAGTGCTATGTTTTGTTGAACAAAATATCATTAAGAATTACAACCAATTTGATGACACTTATTGTCAACGATGACAACCAAAATACCCGTTTTTCTTTAGTATGTTTGATTATTCAATTTTATATTCTCCTGTCAGTCAAGACTTAGCAGTCAACAATCGGTTATAGATTTTAAAGGAAGATATGAATTTAATTACAACATATTAGGGGTGTCCAAAAGGGTTATGATCTGTGCAAAAGATGAACACATATTCAACGATTTAAAAACAATACACTCAACTAAAACTACTAACTTCTAAAACATGTCTAAAGAGGATCCGGTTGAAACACTAAGAAGATGAACATACTGGTTTGAAAAGAGCCCCTACAAGAGTAACATGCATTCTGTTAAAATTGAAGGAATAACCAACAGAATTTATAGTGTAGCTTCAAGGGGAAAATGATGAAGTCATTGACACTTTAAAAAGATTTATAGGGACAATGTTTCAAAACATTGTTCTTATAAAATTTTACAAAATGGATAACACATTTTAAGAATGGATGAAGCTACTGTTGAAAATGATGATGGCATGTAAAGATAGGCCACATCAATTTGCTGGGCAGGGAGGGAATATTCTTATTTGTGTACCAACTTGAGAGAGCTGATGATTACTAGCAGAAATATTAGCCAAAAGCAAAGGCATCTCATTTGGGTCAGATTACATAAAGTTGTGCAAATCACTCTGCTTAATGAGTACCTAAACTTTTACGTACATTTTAGGCACTAATATGAGCAATGTTTTCAATGAGACTTATAAACAAATCAGCTCAAAATCCTGAACCATTTCTTGGAAGAATTTTAGCAGGCTATGGAAAATACCTTTACCAGTTCAATCCTGAAGACAAATCACAATCAAAGCAATGGGTACCCCAAGGTGGAAGTGGTCCAGTTCAAGCAAAATCATATTATTCAAGAGCAAAAACCCTGGCTGCAGATTAGAGGAATAGTCGAGGTATTGTGCTTGCGGATTTTCTGGAGGGCAGAAGAACTATCACATCTACCGATTATGAAAGAGTCTTGAGAAAGCTAGCCGCAGCTTGAGCAGAAAAATGTCCCAGAAAGTTTCACTAGAGTCTTCTCCCCCATTAAAAACAACAACCTTTCAAGCATTATTTTCATCAAACACAGGCATTCTTTTAGTTTTAGTGGAAAATCACTGGATATTCAGTTTACGATCCCAATTTTACTCCTTCTTATCTTAATAAATCTTCAAAATGCCTCCATTTTTCTTTAATTAAAAAATGTAGGAAAGGCTGAATGGATGGTAAAATTCTTAGGACACTCAGTTATTTAGACATGAACTAAATGGTTGATACCATTCCTTATAAAAGTTTCTTAAACTTGGTGTTTGCAATGAAAAGTAAAGTTTAAATGTATTTTTTAAATTCCATTTCCCAGTGACATCTTTTGAGATATTCTCACAAGAATAGAAAATAGAGAACAGGGCAAAATACATATTTCAGAAAACATTCAGTGACATTTTCCCATTTAACCAAAATCACCAGCCTATGTATCTAATAAGCTTAATGAGAAACCAAGGAAGATAAATATACAAAGGAGAGAACCATACACATACTAATATCTATAAATATATAATATGGATGGAATCACTTTTCACAGTCAAACGGTAAACATCAAAATAAAGCATCTTAAAAACATGTGGGAAGAGGGGAAGACATGCTTCTTCATTCAGAGTTGAGAATACAAATATGCCATTATATCTCTTTCAAAGGGAGGAACAGGGTTTAAAAGACGACAGAGCTGTATCTCCACCGCGATCGTTGCCAATTTATTATTCTCTAATTCTGAAGGTTCTAAATCAAGTTTATTTTCACTTCAGTCGAGTTGTCATCAGACCTAGTTCCCTCAGATGACCCGGAGAGTGGAATCTGTTTTCTTGCCTTCTTTAGATTCTAATGGCCACCTGTATTTTGGCACGTGAGTCCCACCTCCATTTTTACACCTTCAAAGCTATTACGTTAATCTCTGTTTCTGTCATCATATGACTTCCTTCTCTAATTTCTGCTACATTGCTCTTAGAAGGGCACTGTGATTACAGTGGACTCCTTCTGATGATTTAAGGTGATTATCCCAATATTCTTAATTGAATCCAACTGTCAAAGTCCATTTTGCCATGTGCACATTTTCCAAGATATGTCCATCATTGAAGAGCTATTATCCAACTTCTAAAACACCTGTCAACTATATCCAGTGATATGTATTTTTTAATAACAAAGGATAAAGCACATTTTCAAGTAAGCAAAAAGTGAGAAAACATTGGAATTATATCCTCGGTATGATAAATACTAATGGGATTTCACAATCTAAATGGCCACATGCAGTCCAGACATATAGATAAAGCTACATGATTGAAAAGCCTTAAAAAGCTAAGTGCATGAGTGCATATAAATTGCTTTTTCTTTTCTCTAACTAAAATCTTTAACTGGAAAAGTGTCTATTTACAGTTAAAAATATACAGTGTATTATATTTCATTGTGTAGTTGATAACATACATAGATGTGTAAGACATCAAAGAAAAAAATGAAAGAGGAAATACAAATGGAAAATATTATTAAATGTGTATGTGAACCAATGAAATGTATATCCTTATAAGCTAATAATGGGCATTGCTATTTCTGTTGCAAAGACACAAACAACAGAAAAATTGAAGGCAAGAATTCAATAAGTGAAATAGACTAGAACAAACAAACACAATTACTCCAAATGTGGAAGGTCAGTAAAATTCATTAGTTGCTTAGTCATCATATTCCATTTTAGCATATTCATATTCATCCAACAAAATAAGAAACTCATTAGTAAAAAACACAATGAAATCCTATAACATTTCATGAAATATTTATAACTTGAAGTGTTATAATTTTTAGGTGTCTTCAAGTAGTTTGACTCAGAGTGAGCTATGTGCAACAGCATAAAGCAGTTCCCTAGCCAGTGGGATCCTCACAAGTGTTATTATATTTGAGCACATTGTTGGAGCCACTGTGTCAATCCATCTCATGGAGGGTCATCTTATTTTTCACCGTTTCTCTGCTTCACCAAGTATGTTAGACAGAGTTCTCTAGAGAAACAACACCAGGACACTTATGATTTTATGTGGATTAGATATAGACAGAGAGAGAAAGAGAAAGAGAGACATAGCACTAAGGACTATAAGAGCTAATTAGTCCACACAGTAGTACAGAGGACTCAGTTCAACTTACTTCTGTGAAACATTTAATATACTGGAAGTCCTTCAACTCATGAGGGCTGCTGGGTCCAAGGTCAAGGGTACAGACAGCTGTGTCATTTGTAAAGCAAATCAGGCAGTCTGGCCACAAGCAGCAAACAGCAGGGTGGGTCACCAACAGTCAGGCAGATGACAGGATCCGATAGTTCCCAGCTCAAGCGATAGATACACCAGCTGTGTGGTGAAGCAGGTCTTGAAAGAAAGATACCCATGGCCTGGGTAACCCACAGGTAGTGTAGCTCACAAGTTGAGGCAGAAAACTAGCTAAGACAGCCACACACTGGTCTGATCACCAGAGAGCAAGAGAGAGAGAGGTGGGCTCGCCAAGCCATTTATCTCTTTGCCCTCCAATTAAACTGCAACCTTATTAATCCCACATGCTCTTTTTTTTTAAGTCATTTTATTGGGAGCTCATACAACTCATCACAATTCATACATATATCAGTTGTATAAAGCACATTTGTACATTTGTTACCTTCATTATTCTTTGTTTTTTAATTATTTTATTGAGGGCTTATACAATTCTTATCACAGTCTATACATACATCCATTGAGTCAAGCACATATGTACACCTGTTGCCCTCATCAATCTCAAAACATTTGCCCTCTACTTTAGCCCTCAATATCATTTGCTCTTTTTCCCCCTTCCCTCCCCCCCCTCTGCCCTCCCTCCTGAACCCTTCATAATTCATAACTTATTATAGTTTTGTCATAAGTTACACTGTCCAACATCTCCCTCCACCCTCTTCTTTGCTGTCCATTCCCCAGGGAGGAAGCTATACTTAGATTCTTGTAATTGGTTCCCCCCTTTTTTATAGGCCAGTTTGGCACAATAAACCTACCTATCGCACCAAGTATGGTTTCTTTCCCAGGAACTTGTATCTCCTGAAAACATATCCCAAATATGGGCAGAAAGTCATGCCTTCTTCACTTCTAAGAAACATTCTGGTTGTGTTTCTTCCAAGACAGATTTGGTGCTATGCTAGCAGTCCTTGGTACTTACAATATCTGCAGAAAATACCATAATTCAAATACATCAATTCTTCTGTGGTCTTCCTTATTCAATGTCCAAAATTTTATATGCATTTGAGAAAATTGAACATACTTTAGTTTGGCCAAGCTCACCTTGCTCTTCAAAATGATATCTTTTTTGTTCAACAATTTTAAAAGTTCTTGTTCACAAGATTTTCCCAATGAAAAGTGCATGTGGGTTCCTGACAGCTGCTTCCATGACCATTGACTAGATGAAATACTTGACAACTTCAGTCTTTCCTGTTTGATCATGATGGAATCTTTTTGTCCAGATGTAAGGATTTCAGGTATCTTTACACTGGGCTGTAATCCATACTGAAGGTAATAGTTATTGCATTTTATAAGCAAAAGCTTCAAGTCATTCTTACTACAAGCAGTGCTTTGTGATTGGCATATCACATGTTGTAAATAAGACTTCTCCATTTCTGATAATGGTTTCTTCCATATATGGCTCAGGCTCTTGAACTATATGCTCAGTATTCAGTTAAAATAACTATGGTGAAGTAATATAGCTCTGAGCTTAATCCACCTGTATACACTTGCTGTGTTCTAATGACTGCCTCTTGGTTCATGCACATTTCTTCAGGATCACAATAAAGTGCTCTGGAATTCTCATTCTTCTCAAAGATATCCTTAGTTTGGCATGACCCACACAATTGAATGCCTTTGCATAGTCAATAAAAGACAAATAATCTTCTTTCTGGTATTCTCTGTTTTCAGCCAGCATTTATTTGATGATATGCCATATTCCAAATCGTCTTCAGAATCCTCTTGAAATTCCAGCAGCTTCCTGTACATGTGCTGCAAATATGATGGATGATCTTTGGCAAAATATTTATTGACATTTATTTTTACTACATGTATTGTAATATTTATGGATATTTTTTCAATAATTTGGGCATTTTGTTGTTTCACATTTTGTAATGGTCAAAGTTTATATCAAGTAGGCACTCCTGGGTGAAGGTAGGGGTGGAGCCCAATCTATCACTCAAGTCACAGCCTGATGACACCTCCTTAGGCGGTTTAGCCCTTTTTATAGTAAAGATCCTACACAGAGCCAAGTTCTCCTTTGCCCCTTTCACCACCTGCTGGCACTGGATTCTGCATCTGGTTCATTAATCTCTGTTGTATTATTTACTGATCTCTGGAGCTGCAAGCAGACTTTCAATATTGGATTAGTTAGGCCAGCATTGGATTCTTTCACCTTGGCATCCACCAGCCTATGACCCTCCTGCTTCATCATCCTGCTTCCTGATTGTCAGCTCCTGAAGCCACTACACAAGTCAGAGAGTCTTCAGCTCATATCTGACCAATGGACTCAGATTGGTCTGAACTTTACTCCCACAACCAGTTAAGCCATTTCTTGATATACATCTCTTTGTACAAACACACACATGCAAGTGTCACTGGTTTGGCTTTTCTAAAGAACCCAAACTAACTCATCTTTATTCTGGAAGTATACAAATATGGGTCATTTCCAGTTATTTGGCAAGGTAGCTGCCTTCTAAATTGCTTGGCACGGACAATAGTGTTTCATCAGCTCGTTGAAACATTTCAGTTGGTATTCCATCAATCCCTGGAGTCTTCAGTGTAGCATAGATTTCTTCTTTCAGTACCATCAGTTCTTGATCACATGCTACCTGAGTGGCCCTTCCATCAGTGTTACCTGAATCATACCATATTTTGCATGTATTTATTTTTTGATATTGTGACTACAGGTCAGAAATTGTTCTTTAGTTCTTTCCCATTGATGTATATCAAACATGTCCTTCCTTTTTGATTTTCTAACTTCAGGTCTTTCGCATTTCATTATAATACTTTGTCTTCTGGAGGTGCCCTATAAGTGTTCTCTTTGGTGTTTTATTTGATCATTTCTTCCATTTACTCTAGCTACTCAATGATCAAGAGCAAGGTTCAGAGTATCTTCTGACATCCAACTTTATCTTTTATTTCTTTCCTGTATTTTTAATGACCTTTTAATTTTTCATGAACCTTTCTTGATGTCATCTCACAGCTCATCAAGTCTATTGTCATTAGTATTTAATAAGTCAAATCTATTTTTAAATGATCTTTAAATTCAGATGGGGTATATGCAAGGTAACATTTTGGTTTTCTATTTACGTGGACTTAATTATTTTCAACTGTAACTAAACTGTAACACATGGGCAATTGATGGTCTGTCCCACAGTCGGCCCATGTCCTCATATTGGCTGATGCTATTGAGCGTCTCCATCCTTTCTTCCCACAAATAAAATCAATTTGATTCTTGTATATTTTATTTAGAGTGGTTCATGTGTACTATAGCCATCCAGATTTTTAGAAAAGGCATTTGCACAGAAATACCTGATGTTTCAAATTTCTATCAAAATTCTCCAACACTTTGTATCATTGAAGCCATATTTTCCAACTATGATTTATTTTTCATTGTTTCTTTTTTTCTTTTTCTTTTGTAACTGGCATTTTATTGGT
>NW_022111371.1:2471120-2482213 GCF_000313985.2 Echinops telfairi
CCATTATTCTCGTATTTTTTCCCCAGCATAGCAAACCATATGATTCTCTGATTGAAAATGGCCTGTACTAGTCCATACATGCTCACTACTGCCCAGGATACTGCTTTTTATGTTCCACTACTTTTTGGACAACTTTTAATTTTTCTTTATTGAAACTTCATGCATTCCAAGTCTTGATTATTCATGGATGTTTGCCATTGCTTCTTCTCCTTATTAATCGTGCCACGTTAGTAAATGAAGACCCCACACACTTGACTTTGTCCGTGGCATTGTGATCAATTCGACTGTAAAGGGGCTCTTCTTTCTAAGTTGCCTTCCACCTTGAGGGGTTATCTTCTGTTCTAGATCCGACAATGTTTTGTTTCTGTGCATAAGGCTTTCAGTGACTAATTCTTCAGAAGTTGACAGCTCAGTGCTTCTTGGAATCTGTTCTTAGTCTGGAAATGCTACTGAAACACTCTCACTTTGAGTGACCCTGTTGTTATTTGAAAAACCTGTGACATATCTCCCAGCATCACAACTTCAGGCAAGACACCAAAGTACAACTAACTGACAGGCAAACAGTATCATGTTTTTAAGAAATTAATATAAAGGGGCTTCTAAACATTCATGGAAAATTAGAATTTAAAGATAACGAATTTTTTCCATTAGCTTTTTGAAGCCCTCTTGTACTGAGCATACACAAACAGTTTCAAACATTCAAGAGAAGAAACTATTCCCTACCTAATGTAAAGAAGCCCTCATAATCCCTATAACAACTTCTACAAAGTCATAATAGGGAAATAACCCAAGCTACCAATTTCTTTCATAAACAGGCATAATTAGACTCAACAAAATACTTTAATCCTGGAATTTATAAAAAAGAGAATACATTATGAGATGATGTTTTTTTCCCTAAGATTCATCATTCAAAAATCCGTCAATATGATTCATTACCTTAACAGAATAAATAGGAAACAAACCTAAACCATGACCATCCCATAGATGCAAGGAAAAGGGCCATTTAACAAAATTTGACCATTTATAATAAATGCTCATCATAGTAGAGAAAGAATGAAACAATCTAAGCACTGTAATGGATATTTATACGGAAACTACTTGACATCCTATATAAAGAGAATTATTCAATCTTTTCCAGTTAAAATTAGGAAACAGAAGATAATGTCCCTTCCACAACTTCTGTTTTAATAATCAAGGTGATGCATAGCTCATGATCATGGATTACAGATTAAATGCATAGTCTAGCACCTCATCTCTCTCAGAGCTTAGTAGCACGTCCTCCACAGGCCAACCAATTAGCATTGCACTGATTAGAGTTCAGGGTGATCACATGTGTGTTACAGTAGAATTTGGTGAGTTTTCAATGAATGGCTTTTTAAAAACCACTTCATGACTTTTCTTTAGATGGACTCGAACATCTGACCTTACAGTTAACATTCAAGCACTTAAAGGTTTACATCCCATAGGGATTCAGCAACATATCAGGGATCGGTCATCACTTGTCTCCTGAATTCTAGAATCCAACATTATAATCCTACCATTCTAGTTTGTCAAGAGTTTTGACACTGACATTTCCTATTTTCCAAATACCACGACTTTTAATATTTAGTGTTTTTAGGTGCCATCAAGATGGTTCCACCTTCTAGTGACCCTTTGAACAATCACTGCTTGGTCCTGTACCAGCCTCACTATTGCTCTTTTGTTGCAGCCCATCTATGCAGTCACTGTGTCGATTTTTCTTGTTGAAAATCTTCCTCTTTTTTGCTGCCAACCACCTTACCAGGCAGGCTGTCTTTATAGTAGCTACATAAAGTCTGAAGGACCACGTGGCTAGGCTGTGTGTTCCACAGCCTGTTTCTGCTCCAGAGGTCCATTCCGCTTCATGAATTGTGCTGACACTCTTGGGTGTCATCCCCTTTCCGTGCTGAAGCACTACTTCTAGACATGGAATAGACTGCTTCAGGTTGTATGACAAGTAAGATTTTCACTTTGGAGAGTTTATCAAATAGACATTTAGTCGCGTGGGTTTGAGTGGCTTCAGGTGGGCTCTGACTCATAGTAACCCGATGCACAATACAACAAAACAGGGTCTGTCTCTGCACTACACTTGCAAGAGTTGTTTTGCTTGAGCCCATTATTGCTTCCACTGTGTCAATCCATCTTGCTAAGTTTCTTTTTCTTTTTTTGGTGACCCTCTACTTAACCAGGCAACCAGGTGCAGGCCTTGACCTCACCTGATAAGAGGTCCGCAGTAAATGAGACAAAGTCTCTCCATTCTCCCCTCTGAGGAGCATATGACTGGGCTCTTTCCACAACAGGTGTACTTGTTATCTGCTCTCCGAGGTCATTTCAGTATTTTTCAACAACAGCATCGATTCTTCTACACTCTTCCTTAAATATGGTCCAGTATTCACATGCGTTTTTGGTTCTTGAAATTCTATGGCTTGGGGCAAGGGTTCTTAAAGTGCTATTCACTACCTAAGTTCTTATGGAGAGCCAGGCCAGATCCTCAAGACAGCGCCTGTCTTATTCAGGTTGCTATCCATTTCTACCTCATCTAAATTAATTAGCATAATATTATCGAGGTAATTAATCTTGGGCTATGAAGTACAGATATCTTGGGACCATTTGCCACAGTTGAAACTACTAACTCTTCTATAAGACAAAGACAGGGTTTCCACAATAATTTACTTTCCCTCCCACCATTGTCCTCCATATTGGATAGAGTCTACTCCCTGGTCCTTGAAATTTGTTTTATCTTAAAATTCAGTTGACCTTTTTTGTTTGTTTCAGATGAACTTGTGTATCCCTAAAGGCTCTAAGTCCATTTCAAGTTTACTTTTGCTCCTCTCTTTGTTGAAGCCACTCAAACCACTATGTTACCAGGGCTCCTGTGCTGATAACAGAAATACCACAGAGAGGTGGTTTCAACTAATGTGAATTTATCTTATCCAAGTTCAGTTGATTCTAGTAAGGCCAAATGCAGGACACTGGCTCTAGGGGAGGCTTTTTTTCTTTGGGCCCTGGGGGAGATCTTCTTCTTTGCTTCTGTTACCTCAGGATTTCTGGGTCCCTTAATGATCTCCCCTTAGTGTCTATTTTCCCACCTACTTGTGCTTGTTTGTCTTTACATCTGATCTGTTCTTTTTATGTTTCAAAGTGCTTAAGGCATATCCAACATTGGCATGTCTCATTAAATGAACAAGGAAAACATTAATCGGAAATAAAATTGAATCCAGGGGTGGGGAGACATATTCTGGGGAGGCTCAATTCAACCATAACACCAAACGTCAATCAATCAGTGTACAGGGACATACATTAAAGATAAGTCGATAATTATGGCACAAAATATGCCATTGGTATTTTGTGACTGTCTGTTTTATAGCCAAAACCAATGACTGATAGGTTTAACTCACAGATTAATGTCCTTCATTGCAACTTACTCAATTCAATCCATCCATCACCTTTGAAATATGTCAGCCACACCCTCATGCTATTATGAGTTCCATCCCCATTGTTGTTTGTGGGTGGAGGCCATGCTCCTTCTACTATGAAACTAGCTTGCTTCTTCTTCTTTTTTTTTTTTTGTTACTAGCTTGCTTCTTTTATTTTACATGCATTCCTTTGTTATAGGGCAAAGCGAGATGCCAGAAATTATTTTCCCAATGTAGGCTTATGGGTGTTTCCCTCCAAAAGCCAGCAGGAATCAGAAAATTATACAGTAACTATGTAAAGATGCATCACAAATAAAGCATCTCCTATTGTGTTAAGTGGCACTTTTATAGAAAACTTCTGCAGTTGGCTCTTTGAAGTTCAGCCCGCCATGCATGCTTTCCAGTTATCATCACTTTCTAGGACAGCGGATTCTTGAGAAAGAAGAGAATCTTGCTAATGCAACTTATGAGTCAGAATGACCTGGAGGGGGCACCTAACAACAACAGCAGCAACAAAGCAGCTTATGTCTTTAGCCTGAACACATATTATTCTTAAAAGCTTCATCCCGTATTCTTATTTGCCAAAAGTCAACAAAAAGTGCCAATAGAGATAATAACTGGATTTCTATTGCTTCAACATTCTTTTTTTTTTTTTTCCGCTTTATCAAAGTCCACTCTCTTTTACCTTGGATAGAACACAAACAAACAAATTTGTATTTTTTTTCTCCTTTGCATGCAAAAACGCTGAGGAAGGAACAAATCAAGTAACTTTTTATCTACTCATAAAACAATAATTAATCGCACTATTAAACAATCTACACAAATCTTAAACTCTGTTAAGAAAAAAATAAATCTTGAGAAATATCCACACAGGACTGAGATTAATCAAAGCATGTGCAATTCAGAGAAAGAAGGAAGAAAGGCCTACAAGAAGGCAATCCATAATGAGGCCTGGAGGGCTGTCCCCCAGAGAGGTCGAAGGAAAACAGTGCTTCAAGACGAACATGTTTTTATATGATGCATCGAACTAATGAGGCCACATGAAAGCCTTGTGAATTGCTGCCCAAATAAAGTGACCGCTGAACAATGATTTATTTATCTATTTTTGCTTGCATAAGAGATTCATTTCCTGGTGAAAAACAGAAACCGTTCTGACGGGGAGACTCAATTCAGCCGCATGAGAGAACACCATAGCTATATCACATGATGCCTATTCTTTGTGCAATTATTTTTATTGGGGGACAATTTGATCCACAGGTTATAAACACATGGGACTACTCAGTTTGGTTGTTAGGTGCATCTGAAGCATTGAAAGGGAGATTAGTCCTTACAAAGTGGCCAATAAGTTGGATGAAATAAAGTTAGGCACAATTACTGTGTTGGAAAAAGGATAGCCAGGGTGCTCCTTAGAGGCAAGGATAGCAAGGCTTCATCTTCTATACTCTGGACATGCTGTCAGTAGAGACCAATCAATCCCTGGAGAAGGACATTATGGTTGGTAAAGCGGAGGGGCAGGGAAAAAGGGGAAGGCTTTCAATGACATGGATGGACACAGAGGCTGCAACAATGCGCTCAAGCATAGGAACAATTGTGAGGATGGCCCAGGACCAGCAGTGTTTCCTTCTGTTATGCATAGGGTCACTGTGGGTCAGAACCAACTCTATGGCATTACAACAACAACAACCTTACTAGGAAAGCTGGTCATCTGAGCTCTTAGTTTGCGTGCATTTTCTGGGGATGGGCAGATTAGAGACTTGATAAGCACTGAGACCAGCTCAAAGAAACTGGCGTAAGCAAAGTCAGAAGAACCCAAAGGGATGGTCAAGGCCATCACACTCACATATGTCTGTTAATTCAACCAATATTAATTAAATTGCGTTAGTGTTCTCTCAAAACCTGACTGTGAGGCAAAAATGTAAGTACACATAGTTTATCTGGGTGGTGAAATAAAACTCAGTAGAGGTGTGGAAGAGGCTGACAGAGAAGGTTAGATGGCCATAGTCCCTTGTTACCCTGGAGCTGCAGTGGTGACGAGCTGAAAACCACCTGAGAATTAATTCAATGGAAAGACTGCTTTTTACCTAAAGTTGAAAACTAATTGCTATTATGCTGCCCATCTCAGAATATCCCCAACCACTTATTCAATGCGGGCCTTTAAGGTTATTTAGTGAAATCAGGTAACAATATTTTGAGATCTCAATCATAGGTCAGCATACATGGCTCCAGATTTCAGCAAGAGAAACCTTGACATTCAAAGGCACACATTAAAACCAAAAAGCATATTCCCTTGAAAGTTAGATAAAACCCAACGAGTTAAAAAACATATTTGCTTTCAAAAGCCCCAGGTTTACTGCCTTAACTTTCCTGCCAAAATCCAAAGCAATCTAACTTTTCTCCCCTTTCGTGTTTCGTCCAGATTCAATGGAGGGCAGAGCTCCTGGAGCTTGGGCTGCCCTTTCCTGGACTGACTCCAATTCCTTCTTCGGTTTAAGAATTTGCACTAAGTCAATGGAAAATGCACTTTTAGAGCCAAATGCGCTAATGGTACTTACAAAAACATACCATTCTAACAAAACTTGGAAAATAAGATGATTCCCAGTCCCTACAACAAAATCATATTTCCAGAACACAAAATTATTGTCAACAAATCAGTGATCTTTAAGGGAGTGTAGTTGTTGCCATAAGCTTTTGTCAAACCAGCCCAGACTAAGATTTTTCCCGTTGCTGGGATATCACTCGATGCTAAGCCAATGCCTAAAATCAATAAGCTCTGGCCTTAAGTTAAACCTTTGGAAATAATCCAGAGAGAGGCCAATTTGGGCAGACGATGTTTATCTGTAATGCATGGAGGTTAGTGCAGAGCCTAGTGCTTTTCTTATGCAAATCCCAAGGTTTGTAAGCAATGGGATTGTTATTTGGTACTGCTGAGTCGGTTCCCAGAGAGAGAGAAAATTACTCAGAACTGATTTTTTTTTAAAAAGCTAGAAAACGAAAAGAATCACATCTCAAAATCTGGTCAAATTATGGGAAATGCAACCATTACACATTGAGTGTAACAGCAGAGGGTGAGCCAAGCTGAGTGGTCCAGACCCAGATGTCGAGCAGAACAAAGAGAGGAGGCAGCAAGAGACACTCCCGACACTGGGCACACGTGAAAACCCACGGGCAGGCGGCATCTTGAAGAGCATTTGGAAGAGCTATTCCTCTCTGCTAGGTCTCCAGAGCCAGAGCTGGTGGGACACAGTATCATAAAAACGTCCACATTGATGGAGGAGCAAGTGTGCTGAGGCTGTTTTAAACAGTTAATTAATCTCTTCCAGGAGGCAGTGGTGATAGAGATTTGAGAAAGAGATGAGGCTCTATCGTTAGGGACCCAATAAGGAACCCCCAAGACTTAACTCCCGAATAGATGTGGATTGAAGAGGAATCATTTCAAGACATGTGTGGGATATGACCTGATCCTGACGGGGCGCCTTAGCTAGAATACACAAAAATCTAACAGTGTAGGCCAGGTGGAGACAAAGCAGTTTCTTGGAAAGTGGTTGCAGTTAAATGGTCAGAGCTCTCAGAAGGGCCTGGGCACATGCTGCAACAGCTGGAAAAGGCAGGCCTGCCATCGTCATTCCACATGGCACAGAAAGTTATTCCACAGAGAACAAAGAGCAGATCTACAAAAGAACGACACAGAAGAGCTCTCAGATTTCTGGTTTACCATCCTTCACTGGTGAAGAATGTGGAAAGTACCATGGACTGCCCAGAGACCAAGCAAATTCGTCTTGGAAGAAGTACAGCCGGAGTCTCAGAAACTTTGGACATGTTATCCAGAGAGACCAGTCCTTGAAGAAGGAAACCAGGCTCAATAAAGTAGAAGGACACTGAAAAAGAGGAGACCCTTGACAGGATGGGTTGACACAGAGACTGCGACATTGAGCTGTGACTTAAGGACAATTTTGAGGACGGCCCAAGATGGGGTAGTGTTTCCTTCTGTTGTACACAGGGTTGCTGTGAGATGGAACCAATTTGATGGCATCTGGCAATGGCAATAACCTTCACTAAGCTAGATTATATAGATGAACAATGGGTAAGAGTGGGAGGAATGGGAAGCAATTTAAAATATGAGAAGATATGAATTAACTAAGAACTCTTCGGGACTTTGTGTGTACATGCTGTTCTTTGTTTCTCAAATGGTGGATTATGCTATGGTGTGTGTGCCTGACTATTTTAATTATACGGTATTGATGTTAACTGTATCCCCTTACGTTGTAATTTGCTCTCATTGATGTGGTTCCAGCTCATAGCAACCTCATATACAACAGAATAAAAGATTGCCTGGTCCTGTGCCATTCGCACAATAGTTCTTATGTTTGAGCCCATTGTTGCAGCCCCTGTGTTAATAATCCATCTCATCGAAAACTTTACTTTGGAACTTTGCTAGGGTCTGTTTAACTGAACACTGGCATGTATTTTGTTAAGTTTCCCAAGCAGATTCCATGGCCCACTCCGATTTCATTTTCTGGATATGTCTTTCCTGATACTGTTTGGAGAGCTTGGTTTTCCATTAACAGAAACCCAAAATTGGCCCATGTTTGACTTTGCAGATGACTGAACCCACCAAATATTCTGTGAACACATGTGAGAAATGGGATAACAATTCGCTCACGAGAGCAGAGTTAAGAAACCTACAAAATTAGTACACCTACTATTTAGAGAACTATGTTTGGCGTATAGCAAGGGTTCTATAAATGCCCTTGGTGAAGATCTGGACATTTCCATGCTGAAATGCACAAGCCAACAGTGGACAGCCAGGAAGAAAGAACATTCTCTTAGAATGTATTTGTTTGATTAAATATTTAAATAATATAAAATCACTTGCAGGGCACTCACCTTGACCATGTGGGAGTCACTTGTACTAAATTTACTCTCCTGTCATAAGAGGCTACAAAGTTGGACATGATCACTGGAATGGCTTTAGACTATAAAAGTAGGCAGCCTTGTATTGTTAGTCATGAGGGCGTCACTCACTGTGGATTTCTACCATTTTGAACATTCATACATCTTTACTGTGCAGCATGTAACCTTCTCTAAGTTAATTTGAAAAACCACAATAGATTCTAACCTGGGATTATGTAGAAATAAATGATGGGTGATGATGCTAATAACATATTTGCATGCTATATTGGGGTGGGGGGGAACATAGTAAATATTCACATAATGCCAGTTTATTTTATATACTGTATAAACCATGTTCTGGGAAAAGAACAAGGGAATGCTGCATAGTTTAAAATCAGGAGAGGGGTGTATCCTCTCACCATACTTATTCTATCTGTATGCTGAGCAGATCATCAGAGAAGCTGGGTGTATGAAGAACGACGTGGCATTAGGATTTGAGGATGGCTAATTAACAACCTGGGATGTGCAGATGACACAGCCAGGCTTGCTGAAAGTAAGGACTTGATGCACCTTCTGATGAAGATCTGGAATTGCAGCCTTCAGCACAGATGACAACTCAATGTCAAGAACACCAAAACCCTCACAATATTAAACCAGTAGTGGACATCATGATAAATGGAGACATGAGAATGATGCAGCACCAGGCAGTGTTCTGTTCTGTGGTGGCATGCAATGGGATGCTACTCGATGGCACGTAACAACAACAATAATAAATACCCATATAGAAATATCCCCTGTCCTACATGCATGTATATATGGGCATATATACATATATATGTATGCATATGTGTGTGTGTGTGTGTATATATATATATATATATATATATATAGACACATAACATATATACGTACGTGTTCCCATTCACAGTTCTTTAACCTTCCAGTCTTTGTGCCTTTTCACATATCTGCTCATTGTAGATTTTGATAGGTGTCATTGCATGATCTCGGACTCCTAGTGACCGTATGTATAACAGAAAAAACCCCGTCTCATCCTGCGGGGGTGAAATAATACCTGACGGTTGTTTGTATTTTCAAATCTCTCATGGCTAATGATCTTCAGCATTTATTCATGTTTGTGGGCTACCTGAATGTATTTGGGGATGAGGTATCTGTTATTGTCCTTTGTTAATTTTTAAAGTGGATCATTGAGGTCATAAATTATTTCCTTGTTCAAAATGTCATTTTCAATGTTTTTCCCTTCTGTAGCTTTTCTTTCTCTCTTTTTATGAACTAGTTTGATGTATTTTCTCGTGTTGGATGTTTTGAAATGGACTCTTGTTCAGGTCAACCCTAAATGTAATGGAAGAAACTAGTGCTTGGTTCTATGAAAACCTCATAATGGTTCTTATCTTTATGCTCATAGCTGAAATCCAGTAAAACCATTGTCAAAAGCCCTTTGCTACTCCATTTCTTTGATGGTCTTCTTTTAGCCGAACATATACTTTACCAAGAATGGTGTCCTATTCTAAAGAACAGTCTCCTGATGACAAGTCCACAGTATGTTTGAGAAAACTCTTAACCATCTTCACTTCTTAAGAGCCTCTGGTTGCACCTTCTCCGAGGCAGATTTGCTTGCTCTTCTGTCTGCACATCATACTTCAAAGTTCTTTGTCTATAGTGCCATGACTCAAAGTACTAACTTCTGCTTTTCTATAGTGCCACGACTCAAAGTACTAACTTCTGCTTTGGTCTTCCTTAGTCTTTGTTCATCTGTCACATTTATGAGGACACTGAAAAACGGCATGGCTTTAGTCAGGCACACTTTAGTGGTCAGAGTGGCATCTTTGATCTTAACACTTTAAAGAGGTCTTGGGCAGCCAGTTTGCTCAATAGACTACATTGTTTGATTTCGTGAATGCTATTTCAATGAGCATCGCTTATAAATCTAAATGAAATCAATTCCTTGACAAGTTTATCCTGTTCTCATGATGTTATCTGTTGGTCCATTTTAGAGACTTTATTTCCTTCACCTTGAGTTGAAATCATATTGAAGACTATCATCTTTTATATTCATCAAGAAGTGCTTTGTGTCCTTTTGCATTTGAACAAGCAAGGTTGCGTCATCTGCTTATTAAGGGTCACTGCTCCAGATGGACCAAATTCTCAGATAATCTACTCTGAATAAATACTAAATAATTTAAATAAGATACATCCTTAACATGTACTTTACTGATTTAAAACCATGCTTTATCCCCTTGTTCTGTACAAAAGGTTTTCTCTTGGTCTATGTACAAGTTCCACGTGAGCAAAATTCAGTATTCTCGAATTCCCATCCTTTGCAATGTTCCTCATAGATCTTATGATTTACATTGTGACATGATTTTGCATTGTCAATAAAACGCAAGCACATTTTTGGCATTCCCTGTTTCAACCAAAGTCCACCTGATGTCAGCAATGATACCCTTTGTTCCAGGGCCTCCGGAGATTCCAGTTTGGGTTTCCAGCAACTCCTTGCTTACGGTCTGCTGCAGCAGCCATTTGTGAATTATCTTCAGCAAAATGCAAACCGCCTGTCACTATAATGCATTGTTCCATTTCCTCCATATTTTGCTTTGCAACTTTTCTTTGTAATGGACATAAATATGGATTTCTTTCAATTCATTATCCAGGTAGCTGCTTTCCAAAATTTTAAGCATAGACTAGTGAAAGTTTCCAGAAGAGTATCAATTTTATGGGGAAAAAATCTTGGTATTCTGTCAATTCCTGAAA
>NW_022111371.1:2482828-2484889 GCF_000313985.2 Echinops telfairi
TTATTATGGTTTTCAGGTGCTAGAAGTCTTGGTCACATAGTGGTTACACATTGGGCTGCTAACCACAAGGTCAGTGGTTTGAGCCTGGCAGTCAGCTCCACAGGGGAGCAATGAGTCTTTCTACTACTCTAAGGTGTTAGTCTTGGAAAGTCACAGGGGCATTTCTACCCTGTCCTCTAGGGTCATTATAGTCATAATTGATTTGATGGCAATGAGTTTGAGATTCAGTTTGTAACTGATGTCCTTTTTTTAACTTTTTACTGTGAATAATGTGTCGGTTCACAGAACAGATCATCAGAATTACATTAAACAATTTATAAAGATTTTATATACATTTATACAATAGTATTCCTTGTGATCCCCTCGATGTACCATCACTTGCCTCACTTTCTGGTAGTGTTTCCAGTTTCTAATCCTTTCCTAATCTTTTTGAAATTTGCCCTTGATCTCAGTTGGTTGATTTTTCAAAGGCATGTATACCTGATTAGTATTATTTTTCTTCCTTATAGAGGTCTATGTAATTTGGCTGAAAATGGAGTTATTGGGATGAGTTCAATGTCTGACTTGGAGTTATTATGAGTCATAGCCTCAGGGCTTCCACTAGTCTCTCTTCCAACAGTAAGCATTTCCTGTGCTTTCCACACTGTGTGCACCACCTTCCAGTTTCAGCAGCAGTATGCGAGTGCGCCAGTCTCCAGCACCCTCACTGACATTTGCTGTTGTCTGCTTTTGTGATCTTTGCTATTAAGGTCTCTTTTGTTTAAATGTTTGCTCATGTTTCCTTCCCAATTTCTGAATGATTTGTTTGTTTTCTTGATTATTGAGTTATTTCCCCGGGAGAGAGGAAATAACCCCTTTCTTCACTGTTTAGTAGCAAATTACTTTTGCTAGGTCATCCACTAATCAGAAAGGTAACCACTGTGTAGTTTTCAAATGTGGTCCACTCATTTGAATACCCAGTCCTTTAGTAACAGCACAGAATTTTTAATTTAGCACATAGCAGTCACAATAATAAAGGGGCTCTTCTAAATTCCTGCATGTATGTATGGCTCTTTGACTACTTTCTGCCCAATGGGTTGTTCAACAAAGAGTAGTGGCCACCATCTATTGACAATATTGTTAAATGGTAGAGGCTTTCATTGGTTCATGGCACCTTCAGGCTGGCTAAAATGTAATTTTACTACCTGGGTCCCCATTGAGAACCCATGATGAACCATCAGGCCTTCTTGAAAATGGTAGCTACAAACAGCATTCCTCTAGTTCTTTAATGCTGCCTCCTGCCCCACTATCATGACCCCGATTCTACCTACAAATCCAGCTAGACCAGAGCATGCACACTGGTAGCAATATCATGAGGGTAGGGGGAGAAAAGGGGAACCAATCACAATGATCAATGTATAACCACTTCACTCCCAAAGGGGACTGAAAACAGAAAAGTAGGTGAAGGGAGACAGCAGCCGATGTAAGATATGAAAATAATAATGATTTATAAATTATCAAGGGTTCATGAGGCAGAGAGGAGGGGACGGGGTGGGGGCGGGGGGAATGAGGAGCTGACAACTTCCCGACACAATTGCTGAAGACAAAGCAGGCAAATAAGCAAATGTGGTGAAGAAACCAGATGGTGCCCGGCTATCAAAAGATATAGCATCTGGGGTCTTAAAGGCTTGAAGGTAAACAAGTGGCCATCTAGCTTAAAAGCAACAAAACCCACATGGAAGAAGCACAGCAGCCTGTGCGATCATGATTTGTGGAAGGGATCAGGTATCAGGCATCATCAGAACAAAAAATCATATCATTGTGAATGAGGCGGGGAGTGTGGAGTG
This sequence comes from Echinops telfairi, assembly GCF_000313985.2. NCBI lineage: Eukaryota > Metazoa > Chordata > Mammalia > Afrosoricida > Tenrecidae > Echinops > Echinops telfairi. The sequence goes on from NW_022111371.1 coordinate 2,484,655, forward strand.
GAGACCCAAAGCCCATTTGTAGACCACTGGACATCCCCTTACAGAAGGGTCTCAGGGAGGAGACAAGCCAGTCAGGCAGAGTGCGATGTAGCAGTGATAAAACATACACTGTTCCTCTAGTTCCTAAATGCTTCCTCCTTCCCCCCACCCCCCAGCTCACTATCATGATCCCAATTCTATCTTACAAATCTGGCTAGACCAGAGGATGTACACTGGTACAGATAGGAACTGGAAA
>NW_022111371.1:2485965-2503267 GCF_000313985.2 Echinops telfairi
TACTAAGTGAAATTAAGTGACAGTGAACAAGGATGGAAAAATTGTGATGACTTTGAAGTGTGGTGCTGGTGAAGAATATTAAATGTAGCAGAGCTTACCACAAGAACTAAGTCATTTGTTTTGGAAGACGTGTCGTTAGACTGCTTCTAGGAAGCAAGGGTGTGAGACTTTGGCTCACCTACTTTAGAGATGTTATCCAGGACCATTCCTGGGAAAGGATAGAGCAGAGGGGCGGTGGAAAAGAGGAAGACCCTCCATGAAATGGATTGACACTATGGCTACAACAATGGGCTCAAACACAGCAATTATTGTTGAGTGGCACAAGGGTGGTAGCATTTTGTCCTCTTGTGCATGTTGTTGTCGTTAGAAGCCATGGAGCTGGCTCTGACTCATAGTGAGTCTATCTACAGCAGAACAAGACAGCACCCAGCCCTGCAGCATCCTCACAGTTATCCTCATGTTTAAGTCTGTTGCTGCAGCCGCTGTGTCAATCAATCTTGTCGAATGCCTTCCTTTTGTTTGTTTGTTTGTTTGTTTTGCTGTTCTTCTTCTTTTCCAACATGATGTCCTTTCCCAGGGACTGATCTATCTTGATACACGCTTCTTGTACATCGCTGAAATCATTATGAGTTGGAACTGACTTAACATCACCGAAGCATAAAAGCAACAACTAAGTGAAAGGCAACTAGAACCCACCCAGTGATGCTGCCAAAGAAATCCCAGGCAATCTGCCTCCATTAACTTGAACTGAGGAAAGCACGATGGGGCTGAGTTCTCTGGAACACATGGGGAAATTATGACTTGGGATCAACCTGAAGGCACCAGGTTGCTGATTTGTTAGCTTTGGGGGAAACTGTTTTACCTTGTCATAGGTAAACAAAGGGGAAACTTGCCTTATCAAAGTTATATAAGAAAGGTGGTTCCAGATGTTTTCCTGAACACAGAGGGCAGGTAGATTTCTTTAAGCATTACCGTAGTCTAATAAGCTCTGTATTAATGCTACCAGTGGTGACACCACAAGATAAGAGGGATATGAGTTCTGGGCATGGTAGAAGCACCCTAACAGATTTTCCTAAGCTTCAGATCTTAAGAAAGACACATTCACTCTTCAAACCTAGTGCATTTTGACTTTTCTGTCCCTCATAAATTAACTGAATCGAAACTGATAAAAGACCACATGACATCTGGATTTCACATTTCAATGAAATCGAAGATCAAATCATAATACATAGATAAGGAGAATAGAGAAGTACTAGAATAGTTATACTGGAAAATCATGTATCAAACACTGCAGTTTTGAGATTATCTATCTTTGAAGAAATAAAGTTGGAGGCCTACATTAATACAAAGAGAAATGCCAGATCAGGAATAGTGTGTAGGGAAGTGAGAACATCAGGATATATAGATAGATGTATAGATATTTTTCTTTTCTTGCCTGCATGGCTTGGTTAAGAATTCCATTACTAGCTAGCCTCTACCTGTCTGATGAGGAGCCCTGGTTGCACAGTGGTTGAGTGCTCAGCTGCTTGAGCTCACAGTTATTCCATGGAAAGAAGAAGATCCTGTCTGCTTTTCTAATGATTACAGCCCTGGCAGCCCTAGAGAAACTCTACTCTGTCGTATGGGGTTCCTATGAGTCAGAATTGACTCGATGGGAATAGGTTTCATTTTGGAATTTGACCAAGCTCAAGAAGGACCCCCCAAAGGCATCCTGGTGGCTCTGTGGGTTAAGAATCAGACTGCTCAAGGCAAGATCAGACTAGAAGAACTAAACCCACTGCCATGGAGTTTACCCCAACTCAGAGCGACCCCTTCTACAATGGAATACAACTGCCGATGTGGAGTTCCAAGACTGTAAATCTTGTCCTGAGTAGAAAACCTCATTGTTATCCATGAGAGCAGCTGGTGATTTCAAACTGCTGACCTTGCAGTAGTCACCCAATCTGAAACCCGCTACAACACAGGGCTCCGTAAGGTTGGTGATTCAACCCCACCAGCCATGCTGCAGGAGTAAATGAAGCTGTCTGCCCCTGTAAAGATTTGCAAAGTCTCAGAAACCCTACAGAGAGTTGCTATGAGTTGGACTTGACTCAATAGCAGTAAATGTTCCTTTGAACGTGGGGAATGAAGCAGCCCTGGTAGTGCAGTAATTAAGCACTCAGCTAGTAACGATAAGGTTGGCAGGTTAAGCCCACTGTTTGCTCTGTGTAAGAAAGTTGTGCCAGTCAGATCCAGTAAAGATTATAGCTTTAGAAGCCCTATGGGAAGTTCTACTCATCCCTGGCTTGAAATCAGAACAGAGGTGATGGGTTTTTGCTCCGCTGAAAGGAGGTTTCTAGCCAGGGAGATGTTCTGATTACAGGAAGGCATATGGAGTGCACCGACCAGGCAAAGGTCGAAAGTAGCAGGGAAAGGCACATACTAGGAGCTCCTGGGAAGCTCCCAGGAGGGTACAGTCTTCTCTCTTCAAAGGTCTCGTCTCACGGCTATTACCCAATGCTGGCTGGTTAACTTTCTGTTTGAACCTCTTCTTTAAGATCATTTCTTCTTGCCATAAAAACTCTTGCTCATACTACAACCAGAGAGGGTTTTCAGTAATATATGCTCGAATATAGGAAAAGATATTGTGATTTTTAGCTGAGCTGCAGAATCTGTCCCCTAACATTTTAGTCCTTGAAGTATCTGTGTAATATTTGTCCATTTAGTCAATATACCCCAACCTCAGATGAAAGGAGCCTCACCCCCACACCTAGGCTGGAGCCACGATGGAGGCATGGCTAACTGATTCTGGACTCTCCTTCCATCAAGGTGCAATAGGCATTCTGACACAAGATGACCAAGCTTCAGGGGAGAAGTAGCCAAAGGATGCACAGTGATGCCACAATTGAAAATCTCCCACAACATTTTAAGAGGCAAAGAATGTATAATCACAGAAATCCTCTGAGGGGTACAATGAGAAAAGCAATTTGGATGTGCTATGTGTATGAACAGAGAGATTAATTTAGAATATGGATAATATCAGAGAAACAAAGGTCCGTAGTTTATACTGGGTGCCAATACAAACAAACAAACGCACTACCACTGAGGTCATGTCGACTCTTGGTGAATTGCCCTTGTGAGATGCTGACACTGTAACTCTTCACCAGAGTAGAAGCGCCCTCGTTCTCCAACAGGGTAGACAGTGCTTTCAAGTTGATGACCTTGCAGTTTCCCCAGACGACGCTAGCCACACAACGCAACTTTAACACTTTCCTTCCCTCCCTTCTTAATATTCTCATTCACATTCTAGCATTTTTCTCATCTCCAAGAGCAAGAAGTTAGCCTTGACATTTTGTCCTAGCTCTGCTTCTGGAAGAACTCAAAATAAGACACCATTTCATCTACATATGCACTTCCCAACAACGTTAGCACAGCTATCAGGCCATGCTGTAAATCTTCCAGATGGGACTCAGGTCTGGTGTCCTGACACTTAGTAGGTGTTTAAGTATTCCCGCCTTGCATTTGAAAAATAAAATAAAATATAAAACAGTTTTTAAAAATTTGGGTTCAGTTCATTCAAAAATTCTAAGTAGATCAAAGTATAATCCTACTATTGCATCTAAGCATCTATTTTTGAACCTGTTTTTAGTTATCCATGTCTTTAAATAAATTGACTAAAAGTACAATAAAATTGGCATGCCAAGGGGATCACATCCAGGCCTGAATGCTAACTTAGAGAAGAAGTAACATATGCTTCCCCTGCCCCCAGCCCCCAACCCCCCTGCTCCCAGGTTCATCTTCTGGGTAATTTCTGTATGAGCATTTGATTCCATGATACTGAATCTACTCATTGTGTTTGGAGTAGCAAGTCAAATCCACGTAAAGTTGTTTTGAGTATCTTTTTCAGTTACTTGCCAATTTTATAAAGTAAAAGCACTCATTCCTTGGGGGATGTTTAATTCAACATTAGACCACCCTCAGAGGAGGGCACTAACTGAGGGAAAGCCAAGGATACCAGAAAGACGGTTCCCGGTTATGGCAGTTAGACGTTATGTCAACTGCACTTGTGTAGCAGTTAATCAGGTGGTGGCCTGGGGATGTCTCCATGGGGATGTGGCCTGTTTAGAAGAGAAAACAAACTGGGAACTTCTTTCTTTCTGTTCCTTTCCTTCCTGCTTGCTGGGATTCTGTACCACCTGACCTTGAGAGCTGTCAGTGCCCTGCCATATGTCCACTGCCCTTAGATCCACAGGACTCGGTGCCCACTGCCTGCCATCTCCCTGGTTCCTGCTTCACGTTTGTTAGTCTCAGACCTGCAGCTGCATGAGTCTGACATAATGAGCCATTGGGCTTGAGGTCTCGGGACCATCGTCCAGGGAGACATAGATGCCAAAAGGCATACCATGACTCCCTGAGTAAATCTTCTGCATCTCACTTTGGTACGTAGTGACTGGAGTCCTGAAAGCCCCGGTAAGGTGAACCAGGAGCTGGTTGCCCCTGACTTAAATAGAGTTTCTCCAAGAAACAGAAACAATGGAAGATGTCAAGGATTTGGATTTTAACGAACTGACTCCTGCAGTTTAGGTGGCAAGTCCCAAATCCCTCTAGGATTTTTCTTACAGCTTTGAGGAAGAATTGAAAAATGATTTCTTTTCTGGAAACCTCGGCTTTTGCTCAGTACTATTTTGAATTTATAGGAAGAACCCTACTCCCATCGCTGAAGGTGTTCTCTTGTATTTAAAAGCAGCTGATAACCAAGGCTAAGCAAGGTGACAGAGAATCTTCACAGCAAGAAACAACGGGGTACCATAGCCCAGTCAAGTGGACACACATTGCTAACCATCACAGCTCCTAAGATCCCTACCCGTGGTGTTCTTCCAATTGTTCAATCCAGCACCAGTTAGTAAAGGAATTTCCTAAACATTACGACCCCCACATCAGGTGACTTTAAGGTAAGATTATCTTTAATAGGCCTAACCAAACCAGCCAAGCCCTTAAAAGACAACGGCAGCTTCCTGGCCAAAGAAAAAGAAAGAATGAGGACATGAAGAATTCAACTTAAGAGAGATGCTAAGTTTCTGACTTTGAAGGGGGAGGGGCCACATGTCCTAGGGCCTATCAAAGCTAATAATAGCTATGAAACAAGCGCCATCAATCCTCAGGACTTTTCTTAGGCATAAAAGTTGTTTTAAACTGCACAAGGTGATAGTTTGTCAGAAAGCAAGATAAAATGAATGCATCCCCGCATCTCTTGCCTGAGAGCCACTTCTCCTGGGCCGGTAAAGCCTGCTTCACTTTGTGCTCTCCAGAGAGTTTGTCTGTGAGCTGTCTACTTTGCTCAGTCGTGAGGGACTTCCCTAGTAATGGATAGAGAATGGCATAATTCTGTAGGGTCAGGCCCTAACACAAGGCTTTTTAAAGTTAGAATACTGAATCTGCCACTCTTTGGCTGGAGGACCTTGGAAATATACTGCTCCATGCCTTTGACCTTCAGACTTTGGTCTTTAAATAAATAAGCAGTGGTTCGGTTCTAAAAAATTTACAGAATATACATAGTCATGCTTGACACTACCAGAATGCAAGTGGATGTCTAATTTAATAGAGTTCAAATTTCAAATAGCTACCATCTTAAAAAGAGTATAATTATCTTATTGTGGTAAGTATATAGACGCATATAGGAATATAGCAAATCATTTTCTATTTCAATTCTGTGGCCCTCATCAGGATCATCACTCAAAGAGAATTAACTCCCTGCTAAAGGAATCCTGAGCTTCTGTTAAGGGTGATAGGATCATCTAGAAACAGATCATGGTCATGGTTGGACAACATGATAGGGATAACTAGTGGCCCTGAAACTTCTATTTTTTTTTCTCTTCTGGACAGCTGTGGCAATAAAAATTGATAAGAATAAGGCTTAGTCCTTGCTTTACATGTTTTTACAAAGAGAGAGATGGTGAGGCTTCCTCTCATGTACTTGGGACAGGTTCTCATGAGGGTTCAGTCCCTGGAGCCGGACATCGTGCTGGGCAAAAAGGAGGAGCATCGAAATAGAGGAAGGCGCTCCATGAGGGGATTAACAGAGTGGCTTCACCAATGGGCTTCAACATAAGGACAATGGTGAGAATGGTGAGAACTGGGTTCTATTCAGAGTCACTATGCGTCGGACTAACTAACAACCACAACAAAGACCTTCACAGCACTTCAATTCATAAGGAATCACGGGGTGGCACAGGACTGAATGGAATGTGCCCAGGGTCACTTGATCAGAGTATCACTCAAGGACAACTAACAGCAACAGAGAGTTCCAAATGTATGTCTCAGGTGATGGAGGAATCTGTAAAGGACTTCATCAGTGAAAAATTGGTTGCAATTTTATTTTCAGATGATAAAGGTGTATGATATGTAGCCCAGAAGTAACATACAGGTGATAAGAAAGGGATTTTGGGGTGCCACACAAGGCAGGGGGCCTACTCTGGACCCATCTAAAGTGACAGCACTCAACAACTGACACCCAAGGGCAGCCTCAGCAGGAGCTGCTCAGTCACCGACCTTTCGACTTCACATTCCTAATCTTTAACTGCACTGCTTCCAGCAGACACATCTCCTAACGCAAAGGTCAACATGAAATAGTAATCTCAAGTGGCACCTCAAAATGGCCTTTTGCGACTTCGCATAATTGCTAGCTTAAATGATTGTATAGCCCATTATCATCTTTGATAAGTATAATGTTTCTTTCACTTCTCTCTTTTTCTAATTATTTTTCTAACATGTTGCTACTCTCCAATAACTGAGAATTGCTTGTATGCACAGCATCCTCTATACTCATTTTAAAACACTTTGAGATCTGCATCCGTGTATAATTATAAAGGTCAGAAATCTTTCTTGATAATGATTTTTGATTTAAAAAAATACTTTCATGAGTTTGTGCCTCATATTTATTTGCTCATTATTTCACTGTTACAGTAAGTCATCTATTTAGCCAACACCAGCAGTCTGTAATGTGCTGAAGCTTAGTACGGTTTCAGAGTTGGAAAAGATCAGATCCATCTCTGATGGAAATTTTGAGTGAATTGCAAAAGTGGTCAGTTTTCCAAGAGCTTCCATGGGTCTCCTTATTTCTTTGAGTGGAAATAAGCACTAAACCCAACCCTCAAAAGGTGTAATATATAGGGAAACGTTTCTGAATGATAAATGGACATTGCCACTGAGGTAAGCTTAAAAATGCAAAAGAAGCATAGGGGGAAAGCTACTGTATACATCCATTCCCCAGGTGAGGTCCAGGTATGCTGGCAGGGGCCAGACCCAATCCAGGGATACAAATGGCAGCCAACTAAAAAGGAGGGGGAAAGAAAGAAAAAAAAAATGACATGGGGAACAGGGGACTAACCCACCCAAGGGGAAAGTGCTGTTTATGATGCCACAGGAGAGGGAGAGAGGAACCAGACTGCATCCCGGTTCACCCAGATGTGACTGCAACACACCAGCATGAAGCAAGGAACCAATAGAAACTGCAGGGCCTTCCCTGATCCCAACTACATGGAAACCCCCTCCACACCCCTCCCCGCTGAAGAACTCACTTCAGAAGACAGTACGGAAGCTACAGCTCAGGGAGAGGGGCGCATCTGGTGAGAGCACACAGGAGCAAACTCAGCGGGAAGGAGAAAGAGTGGAACACATCCTGGCCCACCAAGTGCCCTCAGGACCAATAATGAGAATAGGGATACCAGGAGGGGAAGGGAAGGTAGAGGGGAACAAAAATGGATCCAATCCTAAGGATCTACATAGAACCCTCTCCCAGGGGGACGGACAAGAGAAAAGTGGGTGAAGAGGCACATCGGCCAGTGTAAGACATGAAAAATAATAATTTATAAATTACCAAGGGTTCACAGGGGAGGGAGGCTGGGGAAGGGAGGGAAAAATGTGAAGCTGATACCAAGGGCTCAAACAGAAAGAAAATGTTTTGAAAATGCTGCTGGCAACATATGTCCAAATGTGCTTGACAAATGGATTGATGGATGGATTGTGATAAGAGCTGTATGAGGCGCCAATAAAATGATAAAAAGAAAATAGAGGGGGAAAAAGATAAATGGAAATTGTTGTTAATCTAATACTAACACTAAGGAGTGTTGCAAGAAGTACTATGCACAATTCCAAGGACTACCTATATGGTGCACTCGTTTTACATGCAATATCTTGCGATGGATTTCCACAGGATGCAATCTTTGACACAGAGATTTGTATAGAGGAAATTTAGTAGGGGGTTTTGTGAGGATCAATGCTTCTGGAAATAAAAGGTAATAAATGAGGGAAGAGATAGGGCAAGCTTCAGTGTCGAAATAATGGAAGCCTCAGTAGAACTCATAAGGAATTAAGAAGGCGGGAAAACCTTTTTGAATAAAAGTCCACATTTTTACACTTCAGTGTTCAACGGCCCTTAACGATTGTCCCCCTCAAGGAGCTGTTATGTTATCTGAATTAATATTATCTCGTGAATTTCTACCGTAAGCCCTGGTGACATAGTGGTTTAAAAGTTGGTCTTCTAACCAGAAGGGCAACAGTTCAAAACTATCAGTTACTGCGCAGGACCAAGACAAGACTTTCTACTCCCCAAAATAGTTACCGTTTGGAAACTCACAGGGACAGTTGTACTGTGCTCTAGAGGGTCAGTAGGAGCCAGCACTGACTTGATGGCAGTGAGGTTGGAGTTACTGGAGTATTTGGTGTTTAGGTTCTAACATCCTTTGCAATGACAACAGAACTCATGGAAAAAATTTAGGATAAAAGACCTTATTAAGGAAGTTAACAAGTTGTAATGCCAGTAAGAAACCCTCAGGGTTGAGTTCTTTATCAGGACATGTTACAAAGTTCTTACCTGTCTGCTAATAAATGCCCAGAGGGCAACCCCCTCAATTCATGAGCATTTAGCTCAGGCTCCAAAGTTCAACAAACCTGGCATCCTGAATTCAATGCCTAGTGGAACTCCATCCCAGTGAGCCTCAGCCCCAAAGCACTCAGATCCACTTCTATGAGGCAGCAAGTCCAACTTCCCCTATTAAGTGCCCAGAATCACTCCACTCTGCAAGCCATTCTCCTGTACAGCAGCGCTCCGTTTCACTTGCTCGTGGGAAGTGCATCACTCTGTTCCATGCTAGCTGACTTTTGCATCCAGGATGTTGACTGCACCCTCGTCTCAGGTCTAGAAGATGAGCCTCACTCCTGGCTCTTCCTGGGAAGGAGATTTTTCGCCCAGCTTCTCAAAGGGCTCATTTTATGCACAGCAGGATGCCACTCTGGGATTCCTACTCAAAATTACTCACAGGTGATTTCTATCAATATATTTCCCCCCCCCCCACCTCTTTAGCAGACTCACACAGGGGAAAGTCATTGGTCTATAGTTAGAGACCTTGGTGGGTATGCCTGTGCTGCTAACTGCAAGATTAGCAGTTCAAAACCACTAACTGCTCCACAAAGAAAGCTGGGACTTTTGTCTTTCCCTGACGAGTTACAGTTTCAAAAACTCACAGAGAAGCAGTTCTACCCTCCATCGCTACATAGTCTCGATGAGTCAGAATCTATACCATGGCAGTGAGAGAGCCATTGGCTAGAAGAGCCGTCTGAAATAATCCCTGCCCCTGCTGCTGTGACTTAACTTTGGGCAGTGAACTGGTCAAAGCTAAGAACATATGGTTTCATGCTAGTAGCGTTTCTAGCCATTGGTTGCATGCTAGCAGCTTATACACCACTTTAAAAATAGTTTTTTGGCATGCCATTGAAATATCATATAATGTAATAGTTCAATCATAATAAAAGGAGTTGTGCAATCATTACCATAATCAATTTCAGAACATTTTCTTCTTTCTCATACTAGTTGTCACCTCCCCCATTTGTCCCCAACTTTCCCTGCCATGCCTCTAGGTAATTATTAAACCAGTTACTGTCTCTATATATTTACCAAGCCTGGATTTTATATATAGAATAGTATACAGAAACAAAACCTTAAGAACAACTAAAAACTACCATGACTAAACAAAGCAGAGACAACCCTCAATTGAAAAGAAAAGAGAAAAAATTAAAAGCTGAAACAACTTTAGAATGGATCAGAAGGGAGCTCAGATTATGAGATGCTTTATTTTAATCTAACTATTAATACTGCCATAATCGACTTTACAATGTTCTGTGTCTGACAGCAAGGCTGTTCACATCCCTGGACAATGGTCAGAGGGAATTCAGCGGAGTCCTTAATCCACCTAGAGACTCTGCAAATGGAGTTGGGGTTTCCACTGTCATCCAAAACCTTTTGTAAACTGGGTGTTCATAATTTAAGCTCTGATACTATCCCTGCCTTCAGATTTGGATGTTATGAGTCCTTGGATCACACAGGCTGGTGCACTTCTTCCACGTGGGCTTAGCTGATGCCTCATTGAAGAAGGAACTGGACAGTCCATGGGAATACTCAAAAACTCGTATTTTATCTGAAAGCAAGATTCATGGTTTTAAGTTGCAGTCAAGTCGATTCGGGCTCATGGTAAACACCTAGATCAAGGTGACCCCATACATGCAGAGCAGAACTTCTCCCTAGGTCCTCAGGGTTATGACCTTTTGGAGGTAGATTGTCCACTGTCTGCTGCCCCATCTTCTGGTGGCTTGGAATGACCAAACTTTCAGTTCGCTGTCCAGTACTTAACCATCTGTGCCACGCAGCAACTTTTGAAAGCAAAACTACACAGATGTTAAATGGAAATTGCATATCTTTGTAGAACAGAAGCGAAGTTTTAGCAAGTAATTATTTAAGCTAGGCTCTAATTTACATCTATGAAGGAAAGAATTCCTTGCCCAGCAAAGCCTGTATGGGATTGTGAGTTACATGAGCAAGATGTAATCTTCTGTTATTTTCAGCTACAAAAAAATAAAAAGAGCTGTTTCCGAGACATTTTGATCCTAATACACAGCCCAAATTTCTGGAAGATCATTCATGGCTTAATTCAAAAACGAATTATTGAGCTGCAACAATAATAATAATGGCAATAAAAACTATTCTTCCTGTGCTTTGCACTAGCGCTTGTAAGTATTATACAGTGTACCTACACATTGATATTTGTACATCTATCTGTACACTATTTTACAAATGACTGTTATGGAAAGCTTTGCCCTTTCACCCATCCCATTGTTTGTGTAAATAGTGTCTAGTCACTTAAAATTATATCTGTAGGAGTCAGCAATTCATGTCTTGCAGTCTGAAGCTAGTCTATACTTGTATAATTTCCTTTTTAAACCATGTTTTAAATTTATGACATTATCAATAAAATTACCTTTTGCCTCTGGGGGATCATTTATAATGTTCTCTATTATAAAATGTTATCAACGCCCTAGAAGTGAATCAAAGACGTATCTTAACCAAAGATACATGAATGGATTTTGGACTCATACTTGATTCTAGCTACAATATTATAAAAAAATAGTTATGATAACATGGCCCTGCTCAATGCTCACCTTCATGCAGAGATCATTGAGATATGGGTGCTGTAGCAAAGTGTGGTAAAGAAACTGGATGGTGCCCAGCTATCAAAAACAATGGCACCTTAAAACAAGGTTTATCTTAAGGCTATTTGTACATGTACTATGCAAGGCACATGTATTTTTATACATGTGTTTGTACACTAATGCAGACATGTTCACATGTAATAACACATGTCACCCTCACAGTAAATCTATGCAACATAAAATGTTATCCTCTCCATCAGAAATGAGAAAACCAAGGCACAGAGGAGGGTAAGTAACTCACTAGATATTAGACTGCTCTTTAGTAGATAAGTTGAATATCTGTCCTGGTCTGTGGTTGCAAAGCCTTTCTTGCATATAGTACCTGCTGTTGAAGACTTCACTGGTAACCTGATTTCATCAATGGCACTATTTCTTCATCTGTCTCTGTACACATGTCTCTTGTGTGTGACTTAGTAGTGCTTTTCCACTGAGAGAGGTGAGGACAGTTTATTTATTTTACTCTAGATTCAGTCATGTGATTTACTTTGCCCCATGGTTTTATTTATTTGTCTGGGGTTTTTTTTGTGGATGTGCACTGCTTTATTCCCCCCCACACACACACACACATACCGAAAAAATGTAATGAACTTACAAGCGGGTAAACATCATCCTACTGGACTTGTTCTTTCTTCCCACCTTGTGTCATGGACTTGGAAACATCTCCAGGCTTGCCCACAGGAGGATGGAACAAATGAAACAGTCTATGGGTTCCAGTCTTTCCATCCAAAGACCTCCTAGATCACCTCCCTGCCTATTAACCTATTGCCCAGAGCAGCAGGACTTCCCAGACTACCTAAAGCTGAACGCAATGTGTACTCACATTGAGGGAACTCAGGAAAGATCAGATAAACTCTATAGACTTGTGATCTACATAAATGTTGCATGTCCGTGGGTGCTTTGTATTGGTGAGTGACAGTTATATGCAATTTACATGAGAAACACAAATCAAGTTCCAACCAACAATTACATTCAATATGAATGCAATGATAGGAATAGCTCCAGGGCATAATGCATGGCTAGGGGAAGTGAGTAGAGAGATAAAGGACAGAAAGCATATCACAAAGGAAAAATATTATATCAAATTGCTATTGTAAATGTCAAGAAAAAGTTTATATCCAGAAAGAAATATTATCTGATGGTCACCAATGATCAGAGATGGAGAGAAGAAAAATCACGAACTAGATAGTAGAACTATTTTAATTTGTTGTCAGGTGACATTGAGGCATTTCCAGCTTGTTTTGTACCCTATGTATAAAACAAGGGGAAATTACCTGGTCCTTGGCTCTCAGCACAATTGGTCCTGTGCTTGACACTATTGTTGCAGCCACTGTGCCAATCTCCATCTTATTGACACCATTGCAGCCACTGTGCCAATCTCCATCTTATTGAGGACCTGCCTCTTTTTGGTCCCCTCTCTATTTTACCAAGCATGATGTCCTTACAAGTCCAAAGTACAGGAGATGACATCCTCCCAACCTTGCCTTTAAGGAGCACTCCAGCTGTACTTCTTCCAAGACAGATGGGTTTGCTCTTCTGGCTGTCCGTGTTGTTTCAATATTCTTCATGAAGCAACACAATTCAAATGCATCCATTTTTCTTCCTTTATCGATGTGTATGTACATGACATACATATGAAGCGATTGAAAATATCATGGCTTGGTTCGGGTGCATCTTACTCCTCAGAGTCATGTCCTTCCTTTTCCACACTTTAAAGAGGTCTGTGCAGCAGATTGACTTAATGTAGTTTGACACATCCTTTGATCTCTTGACTGGCGATTACATGAGAATTGTTTGCAGAGGAAACAATGAAATCCTTGACAACTTCAATCTTTTCTCCATTTATCGTGATGTTACCTATGAGTCCACTTAGGAGGATTTTAATTTTCTTTAAGTGGAGTTGGAATCCATACTGGAGGTCACAATCCTTTATCTTCACAAGTCCTTCAAGTCCTCTTCACTTTCAGCAAGCAAGGTCATGTCGTCTGTACATCACAGGCTGTTAATAAGCCTTCCTCCAGTCCCGATGCCACACTCTTCTTCATATAATCCAGCTTCTCTGACAATTGTTGAGCATGCAGATCGAACAAGTATGGTGAGAGGATACAACCCTGATGCACACCATTTCTGATTTTCCATGCAGTATGCCCTTGTTCTGTTCCCACAACTCCCCACACCTGGGGGCATGTTCCGCATTCTTCTCATAATTGTTATGTTGCACACAGTTGCATGCCTTAGCACAGTCGATGAAACAAGTAAATGTCTTTCTGGTATTCTCTACTTTCAGCCAAGCTCCAGCTGATGTCAAAGATGGTATCAGTTGCTCTAAATGCTCTTCTGAATCTGTCCAGAATCTCTTGAAGTTCCAAACTGTCAATGTACTACTGCCACCATTGTTGGAGGATCTTTAGCAAATGTTTAGTTGCACGCGATATCAATGATATTGTTCTATAATTTGTGCGTTTTGTTGAGTCTCCTTTTTAGGAATGGGTATAAATACGGATCTCTTCCAGTCAGTTGGCCAAGTAGCTGTCTTCCAAATTTCCTGTCTTAGATTATTGAGTACTGCTGGGGCATCATCAGCTGTTGAAACATTTCAATTAGCATTCCCCCAATTCCTGGAGCCTTGTTTTGAACTAATTCTTTCCGTGCAGCTTGGATTCCTTCCTTCAGTACCATTAGTTCTTGTTCATCTGCTATCTCTTGAAATGCTTGGATGTTGACTAGCTATTTTTGGCACATTAACTATTTGTATTATTTCCAGCTTATTTTTGGCTTTCCACATTATTCAGTATTTTGATCATAGGATCTTTCAAAAACTGGAACTTAAGGCTTGGCATTTTTCTTTATTTCTTTCAACTAGATATAGTAAATGTAATCTTCCTTTTTTCATTTTATAACTCTAAGCCTTTGCACATTTCATTATATTTGAATTTGCCTTCTCAAGCTGCCCTTTGAGATTTTTTCCCACTCTTTGACTTTATCACTTCTTCCATTTGATTTAGCTACACTACCATTAAGAGTGAGTTTCAGAATCTCTTCTGACTTCCGTTTGAGCTCTCCTTTCCTTCCTGTCTTTCTATGACTGCTGTCCTTGATGGCCTCCCACAGATCTTCAGGTCTTCTGTCATTAGTGTTCACTGCCGAAAATGTGTCTTTGAGATGCTCTTGAATTCAGGTGGGATAGACTCAAGGTCATAAGTTTACTCTTCGTGGACTTGTTTTCATTTTCTTCAACCTCAACTTGAACTTACATATGAGAAATGATCAGTCCACAATCAGCCCCTGGCCTGAGTTTAGCTGCTGATTTTGAGCTTCTTCATCATCTATTCCTACAGATATAATCAATTTTATTTCTGTGTATACAGTGTGGAAAACTCCACATGTATAGTCACCTTTTATGTTTTTGAAAAGGGCATTCGTGATAAACAAAGCATTGGTCTATCATGGTATTTCCATCATGATTTCTATCATCAAGTCCATATTTTCCAACGACTTTTCCTTCCTCTTTGTTTCCAACTTTTGTGCTTATGAGAATATAATTGTTTCTCAGCGGGGTTATTTTACATGTGTATGTTGTAGGGACTACAATGTTGTCTGTAGTAGACTGTACTGGGGGGAAGATGGGAAACCTCTTTTCATAGCCGGAACTTTGAGGAACTGGGTCATTGCACCTGAGAGCTTAGGTCCACGTCTTGGGAGCATCTGGAGCAATAGATTACTGTAATAATATAGGGACAATCTTCTACATACGTCTTTGGTGAGTATCCACTATTGGTCTCTGTTTACCTGGAGCAAGCAAGACTGAATAAAATAATAATAATAATTCAGCTTTGAATAAATACTCCAAATTGTTAATGAACCTACACACCTTCCAGTACCCTGAGACAAGGAGAACTAAATGATTGATGGTCAACTCTGCCAGTCATCTTCCCTGCCTGTAATTATGATAGAAGAACCTGGACACAGGGGGAGAAACCCCAGAACAAAAATTCAAAGCCACCAAAAAGGAAAACCTTATTTCCCTGACAGAGAGTGCCTGAATCCCTAACATTATGACTCTTAGCAACTGCGACATATGGCACTGAATCAATTCCTAAAGACTGCCTTTCAGTGAAACAATAGGCTAGCCTATAAAATGAATGGAAAGTTCCATGCAGCATGTACTCCCCGGCAACTGAAACCATTTCACTCTCACTGTCACTGAGTCAATTCGGACTCATGGCAACCTGATAGGGCAGGGTGCACCTACACCAGCGTGTTTCCAAGACTATCTTTCTTCATGCTAATAAAAAGCCTTGGCTTTGCTCCATGGAGTGGCTGGTGATTTAGAACTGCTGATGTTGTGATAAGAAGCCCAATGCATAACCATAACCACTGTGCCAACAGGCCCCAAATTCCAATGAACTGATTTCAAAGCCAGGAAGGTGCTGAATTAACAAAAGGAAGAACTGGGGAGCCGAATGAGAAAGTGGGGCGAGTAATGCTACATAAAGTTATGAAACAAATACCTACATAATGTTATAAAACAAATGCCCATACATGGTCAAATTGGAAATGGGTTTGTTCTGTAAATTCTTACTCAAACCACTTTAAAATGTTCAACAATAAGGTTTTTTTCTAGAAAGGAATTGGAAAGTATATCAGAGATATATGTATTACTTATACCTAGATACATGTAGTACAATTAGGTCATTTTAATTAAAGCAGTCATGTTTCTGAAAAGTTATTTTTCAATCCAACTAGAAAACTTCTAATTATTAACAGTAGGAATTTTAGTATTAAATGTATATACATAGATTATATTTTCAGAGAAAAAACACTGCAAAGTGAATAATTTTAAAAACTCTCTCTTACATTTTTATGCCAAGTAGATGCACTCGTATAAAATATAAATAATGTGGCATTTCAAACATTAAACAGGTCAAGTCGCTTCCATAAAATCCTAATTCACACATGATTATATTTCCACTGTCAGCTTTGCACATTTTTATCAAAAAATTAATTTTAACTGTATCAGTCAAGAAACTATTCCTCCAGGAATGATATTTTTCATTAAAAATAACTTTTTTACTCCAGAAATTGTTTCCCAGAAAAATGCCCGAGTAACTTTCTTTGTGGTTCAAAAATGTCCTCCAAACCTGAATTCTTCACCAGCTGACCAGGAGGCCGGTGTTAGAGATGAAAGCTATCATAGATAATCATGAGACGGCCTGTGTAATCTTTGTTTTGATTATTAAAGATCCCAATAGTGGGCTGAACATCTTGTTGCTCCAGCACTGGGCATGAGAACTATTAGTCTCTTCTCTTATTATGCAAGAAAGACATGATGTCCTTGGCCCACTAAAAATGTTTGACTGGTTTATTAATGGATTAACTTTACCCTGGGAATTCACTCAATAAATACAGAAGGAAAACCCACCTACTATGTGGTGCAGGTTCCTTGCTCAGCTCTGTGAAGATAGATATGAACAGGATACTTGTACAATTTCTGTCTCCAAAGAATCTCATGGCCTATTGAGAGAACACCGGCAAATGAACTATACTTCAACAAAATTTAAAATATTGGTTGTATCTGAAAGACATCATTTAAACGGGGAAGATGGTTCTGTAGTAAAGAGCAACTCAACAATTACAATGGTTATTTTTGTTTGTATTTGATGATGTGAGAAGTCCTAGATCTCTGTCTTACTTATCTATATGCAAGCCCAAACCAATCACTTTGTTCCGTTTAGGGCAGAAGTTGCCATAGACAATATGATAACATTTACACCTTGCTGTGTTC
>NW_022111371.1:2504252-2505914 GCF_000313985.2 Echinops telfairi
GATGCAAGGGTTTTTATGGGGGATGTGGGAAGCAGGAGTGGGAGATAGGGAGGGTGAGGGGATTGGGGGAGTAAACAATGAAGGGAAAGAACACTAAAACTTACTGTGATTACACAACTCATTTTAAAGGTGATTTAACCACAAGTGGGAGGAAATGTTCTAAAATTGATTGTGGTAATGATTGTACAATTCTTCTTGATATGATTTAATGATTGAGCTATTGAATTACATGATATATGGATTAGGTGCCAATAAAAACGTAAAATTTTTGTTTGTTTGTTTGTTTATATATACTGGTCGTGAAACTCAGTATCTTCTTGTTATGCCTGAAAACCAGTGTCTCAGTTTCTTAGGGTTGCTATCACAAAACACTACAATGGAAATCAAAACAAGTTAATCCTCAAAAATATTATTTCCCATAGCTTTCAACTAAATACAATTTGTATAGCCTACAATTGAAGCCAAGTTAACAAAATACATAGATGTAAAATCTAATCTTTCTTTCTTTATTCCCTCCTCTATCAAAACCATGCACGGGTATACTCATCTTTGTTTCAAAGATGAGTATATTTACCTTTGTTCCATTTCCTTAGAGTACCATAAGAGCATAGCACAAAGTCGATGGCTTTGAAAACAGACATTCAATTTTGCACCATTTCTGAGGCTAGAGATCTGAATTGAGGACATTTTCAAAGCCTCTCTCTCTACTGTAATAGTTGATCTTTCAGCTTCTTGTAGTCCATCCCCTGCTGTGGAGTTCTTATATCTTGCCTTTCCTCGGGGTATGTATGTGACGCTATATCTGTGCTGGTCCGTTCAGAGGGATTAGAATTTGAATCCACCTGAAATCTCTCACATAGGGGCATTGATTTCCTGTTGCTGCTATAAGAAGTTACCACAAACTCAGAAACTTTGAGCAGAACAAACTTAGTATCTTACAGTTCTGAAAGTCAGAAGTCTAGATTAAGTCTCACAGGGCTAAAAACCATGGCACCAGCAGGGCGCACTTCTGTGGAATTTCTGCAATTGTCTTTTATATCTTCTCCAGGGTGCCCCTGGACAAAGGCAGGGCTGTCTACTCCCATGAAGAGTTTCTATTTTTGTCTTTATACTTATAGGATCTTATCCTTACCACCTCAGTGCGGTTTGTTTTTATTGTTTAATGTTGTGTTTCCCGGAGGCGAAACTCAGGAAGAGTGGATGTATAATGAGAATAACTTACAAGATGTTATAGATAATGCAGGGGTGGGGTGGGTGATAGAGAGGGAAAGGGGATTTCAGGAGTGGGTAATGAGGGAGCACTAGGACTGATCATGAATGCACAAATCCTATGGAAAGGGCGGGGGATGGGAATAAGATTGTTGTGGTAGAGATTGCACATTTCTCCCTGATATTATTGAAGAACAGAACTACTTAATTGTATGATATGTAAATTTTGTGCCAAAAAAAACTGTTGGGAAAAATAATGTGACAGTCTTAGAATCCCACAGAGGTATTTCTACCCTGTCCTATAGTTACTGTGGGTTGGTGTGACTGGAAGGCAGTGAGTGAGTGAATGAGTTAGGGGCCCTCATCCCCTGGCTGTGCTCCTCAGCAGATCATTAGATCATTGTTGCCACAAAAACTAAAGTAAAGGAGCCTCTCATTCCACGTCTTTTTTTT
>NW_022111371.1:2506472-2515477 GCF_000313985.2 Echinops telfairi
TGCTATAACGTTACCACAAGCTAAAGGTATGTAAGCAACACATTTTTTCTATCTTGCAGTTCTGGAGGTCAGAAAGTAACTGACTGTATAGATTACAGTGTATCAATGATTGGAATACTAGGGGGCCAGGGAATGTTTCCTTCCCAGGTAAATAGGTTATGATGAGTGGGCGCTGATTCTGAGTAAGAAATAGAAACAAAGAAATGCATTGATATTGTTGCTTTGGGGTATGATTGAGTTGGTTTTAACTCATAATTGTCCTGTGTACAACAGAAAGAAACGCCATCTGCCATCTGCCATCCTCAAAATTGTTACTTTGAGCCAGCCCATTGTTGAAGTCACTGCATCAATCCATTGCATTGAGGCTTGTCCACTTTTTTGCTGCCTTTCTACTTTACTGCAAATGGTATCATTTTCAAAAGACTGGTTTCTCCAGCCACCAAGTCCAAAGTCGATGAGCCATCATCTTGCCATCCTCACTTCTAAGCAGCATTCTGCCTGTATTTCTTCCAAGATATATTTGTTTGTTCTGTTGATAGTCCAGAAATAATATTTTCAAGCTTCTCAATCAGCACCATACTTTAAATGTATTGGATCTTCTTTAGATTTCGTTATTCAATAACCAACTTCCACATGCATAGGAGGCCATTGAAAATACAATGGCTGCTGTTAGGCAAACCTAAATCTTTGAAGTCATATAATTGCTTTTCAGCACTTTAAAGAAATCTTGTGCAGTAGATTACACAATGTAATGCATCATTTGATCCTTGACTCTTGCTTGAATGAGCACTGATTGTGTATTCAGGGAAGAAAAATCCTTAACAACTTCAAACTTTTCTCCATTTATCATGTTACCTATTGCTCTTCTTTACGTTGAATTCCATCCATACTGAAGGCTGAACTCTTTGATCCTCATGGGCAAGTGCCTCACGTCCTCTTCACTTTCAGAAAGCAAATTTGTTGTTTTTGCATATTGCAGGTAGTTAATAAGCTTTTCTCCATTCCCGGTGCCACATTCTTCTTTACATATGCCAGCTCGTTGATGATTTTTTTTGGCATACATATTGAATGGTGAAAAGATGCAATCCTGATGCACACTTTTCCTGATTTTAAACTATGTCCTTGTTCTGTTCACCCAACTGCCTCTTGATCCAGGTAAGAGTCCTGCATGAGCACAATGAAGGGCTCTGAAGTTCTCGTTCATCTCAAGGCGTTCCGTCGTTATGATCCACGCAGGTGAAGGCCTTTGTGGAGCCAATGAAACGCTTATAAACGTCTTTCAGGTATTCTCTTCTTTTAGTCAAGATCCATCTGACTTCATCAACCGCATCCACTGTTTCACATCCCCTTCCAAATCCAACCTGAACCATTTGTCTTGTCTTTTGTCATGCTATCATGGCGTCCATGCTTCTGTGATGCTGAAAGCTGTGTCACTGAGATTTCAAAAGCCAACAGGGTCACCCAGTTTGAACAGGTTTCAACAAAGCATCCAGACTAAGAAAGACTACAAAGAAGGGATAGGCTGTTCACTTGAGAGGAATTAGCTCCCGAGAACCTTATGGATTCCATAAAACCATTGTCAGTTCCTGAAGACCTCAGGAGAGCAGCATAACATTGTCAGAGGTAGTGATGGGGATGAGCATTTTGCCTAAGAATGGTGCACCTTTTCAAGGAGGGGTCTCAAAAATATGACTGAAGTCAGAAGGCACTCAAAATATGACTGAGAGAAAGATACCTGCTGAAAGTAGAATCAATCATAAATAAAGCCTTAGGATCTTCATTTGCAGGTAGAGCTTGATTCAATATAAGAAGCAACAACTTCAAACATAATTAATAATTAGAACATGGAATGTACAAAATACGAATCCAGGAAAATAGAAATTTGCTAAAAATGAAATGGAAGCCATAAAGGTGGATACTCTAGGAGTTAAGTGAGTTGAAATGGACTGATGTGAAAAATTTTTAATCAGATGTTCCTCGGCTCACTGTGCAGAGAAGGACACAATGAAAAGGAAGGCATTGGACTCATCATCCAAAGGGATATTTCTGGATCTATTTTGAAATGTGATGCTGGCTGTGATAGGATAATATCTCCGCATACAAGGAAATTCGATCAATATAACTATTACTCAAACGTATGCACAAGTCCTTAATAATAGGAATGCAGAAGTTGGTGAACTCTACTAATGATGTCACTCTAAGATTGAACAAACATGCAATTGAGATTCATTTATAATTATTGGCAATTGAGATACAAACGTTGGAAACAAAGAAGAAGAAATAGGAGTTGAAAAATACGGCCTTTGTGATAGAAATGAAGTTGGAGATCACATGATAGTATTTTGCAAGACCAATGACTTGTTCATAGAAAATAGCATCTTTCCACAGCACAGAAACTGATTACACGCAGCATCTTTTCCAGATGGTATACACAGAAATCAAATTGACTACATCTGGGGAAAGAGACCATGGAGAAATGCAGTTAATAGTAGCTGAAATCAGGCCAGGGACTGACGGTGGAATGGACCATCAGTTGCTCATATGTAAGTTCAAGATAAGATGAAGAAAATGAAAATGAGACCATAGGGGACAAAATAGGACATTGAGTCTACCTTATCTGAATTTCAAGAATAGCTCAAGAACAGATATGATGCATTAAATAATGACACAAGACCTGGTGAACTATGGGCTGATATCCAGAATATCATACATAAAATAAGAAAAAGGTCATTAAAGAGGGAAGAAAAGATCAAAGTGGATGTCAGAAGAGACAATGAAACTTGCTTTTCATTGTATAATTGCTAAGGCAAAAGACATGTCAAGATTTGAACAGACTATTTCAAAGGGCAGCTTGAGAAAACAAAGTGTTACAATGAAATGTGCAAAGAGTTAAAAAACGAAAAAGAAAGAAGCACATGCTCTGCATATCTGAAACTGAAAAACCTCAAGGAAAAATTCAAAAGCCTTGAATTGCGATCTTGTAATGAATGATGCAGGATGCATACGAATAATATTGAAAGAATACAGACTCACTGCACCAAAAAGAGGTAGCTGACATTCAACCATTTCATGAGGTAGCATCTGAGCAAGAACCAATTGTACTGAAGGAAGATTTTCAAGCTGCTGAAAGCATTAGCCACAAACGAAGCTCCAGGAATCGATGGAATACTAATTGAAATGTTTCCCAAGCTAATGAACACTCAAAGTACTCATTATGCCAGGAAATTTGGAGGACAACTACTTGGCCAACTGACTGGAAGAGATTCATATTTTTAGCCATTCCAAAGAAAGACAACTAAACAGAATGTGCAAATTATAGACCAGTTGTCATTGATATCACATGCAAGTAATAGAAGTTCTGGCCAGATAGAAAATATATGGTTCTATAATATGCAATTCTATTCTTGAGATGTCCTTGAGAATTAGGTGGATTATTCTCAAGGTTGCATTGTGTCTCTTGTGGGCTTCTGTTCATTCTTTCCAACTTCAGTCTCAACTTACATATGAACAATTGATGGTCTGTTCCACAGTCAGTCCCTGTCTCATTTTAGCTTTTGATATTTAAATCTGCTGAAACTTGCTCACCATGTTTACAATGTTGGTATTTGAAATACCAGTGTCATATCTTTAAGTATTACAGATAGAGACAAGTCACCACCGTACAACAAACTTGTAGACAATCCCTCCACCCACCCCTACAATTGCTGGCTGCATTGTATATTAAAAGTGAATAATCAGAGAAGATGAACTATTTGAAGAACAATGCGAGGTTAGGGTTGGAGGGAGGCTTATTAACAACCTTGAGTGTGCAAATGACACAACCTTGCTTGCTGAATATGAGGAGAGCTTGAAGCAATTGCTGGTGAAGATCAAGGATTGCAGCCTTCAATATGGATTACAATTCAATGTATAGAAATGAAAACCCTCCCAACTTGACCAATAGCTTACATCATGATAAATGGAGGAAAGATAAAATTTTCAAGGATTTCATCTTGCTTGGATCCATGATCACCGTTCATGGAAACAGCAGTAAAGAGATCAAAAGATTCATTGCGTTGGGTAAATCTGTTGGACAAGACCCCGTTAAAGTGTTGAAAATTAAGGATATTACTATACCTGTCCCAAGACATGTTTTTTTTCAATTGCCCCCTATGTCTGTGAAAGTTGGAATAATGGAAACTAAAGAAAATTAGATGCACTTTAAGTGTGGTGTTGGCAAAGAATATTGCAGGTACCATGGACTGCCAAAAAACCCAAAGAGATCTGTCTTGGACAAAATACTTTCAGAATGTCTCTTAGAGTCATGGATGGGGAGAAATATTTGCACATACTTTGGACATGGTATCAGGAGAGACTATTCCCTGTAGAAAGACATCGTGCTTGGTACATTGTAGGGGCAACAGACATAGACCGGCCTGCAGTGAGATTAATGGATCTGGCTGTGCCAATTGTGAGGATAACACGGGATGAGGCAGTGTTTCATTCTGTTGTACATAAGGGTCACTTTGAGCCAGAACCCACTGGAAAGTACCTAACAACCACTACTACGTAGTTGAATAGGTTATGGTAGCGCTCATCAAGGAGTTGATTAAATTCTGTTAGGCCATGTCATGTGGGATTACAGCCAATCTGCTCAGAACCTTGCCCTAATCAAGTTTACACAAACCTCAGTATCACCCTTGCAGTTTAAACCATATGATTGTCTGATTTAAAATAACCAATACCCATCTCTTTCAGCAGACTAATGCCTGGTGTATCCATTTTTATGCTTTTCACTTTATTTTTTATTCATTCCAATTTTTTTTATTCATCCTTTGTACACTCCAAGTTCTAATTGCATAGAATCCTGGTACTCGACTGCAGCAGTGCTTCACATAATAAGATTTTGACTCAAAAAGGCGAGAAAATGTTGCATCTGAGCTTGAACAAAACATTGGAATCTGACCCGATGCACGTGATTCTTGTAAACAAAAGCAGTTCATGTTTTGGTCACTCCAAGCGGTAGGTTGGCGTTGTTAGTACCTGTAGTTTAATCCTTTTGCAGCTGTGTTCCAAGCATTTTGCTATAATTTTCTTAGTTTTTGTGGCTTTTTGTACTGTTTTTAGATAAAAAGCATGGGTCCTAAGAAAGAGGTGGTTTTTTTAAAGAATCATCATGATAAGGAACTAGTTAACCGTATTATCAATATTGTTGATGATCATTTAGTAAACCCTTTTAGAAAACAGTTAAGGAAACGCCAACAGCTGACCACATTAGACAATTTTTTTTTTTTTTTTAGAGAAAGCCAGCCAAGCCCTCGTGAAAAAAGGCAAAGAAGGGAAAAACTGGAAAACAGCTACCAGTTGATTTGATGGAAGGAGATCCCCTTCCAAGCATGACTCTCGCTCTCTCTCCATCCCTCCTCTCCACATCGGTGTCCACAGATCCAGATTCTCATCAGTCTCCAGGTATGGACCATCCTGTGGTTGGTAAAAACTTTTTTAATGTTGTGTTTCTTATTTAAATTATATTATTTAACTCTGAACTTAATTACTTTGAAATTTCTGTATAAGGTTTTGTATAAAAAGGCAAGATTAGGGTAAACACTTGGTGGCTGAGACTGGATTAATCTGTTTTCTGTTATTTCTTATGCGAAAAATTAAAAACAGATTAGCGTCGAGGTCCACGTTTCCACTGTATTAATAGATGTTTACTGCTGTTTCTTCCCATTTTGAGTTGTGCCCCATCAGCAAAGGAGAGTCTCAAAAGTCTCATTCTACCCATATCGTTATGATCAGCTCTCCTGTGGGAAGGTAGCTCTTCCTCAGTCATATTTCTGACCTAAGGGGATCATCTTCCAGTGCTCTAGCTGATAATGTCCGCTGCTCTGTAGGAGGTG
Organism: Echinops telfairi; assembly: GCF_000313985.2. NCBI lineage: Eukaryota > Metazoa > Chordata > Mammalia > Afrosoricida > Tenrecidae > Echinops > Echinops telfairi. The sequence continues at coordinate 2,512,352 of NW_022111371.1, forward strand.
TTCAGCTTCTGAAAATGTTCCCTTGCTATTTCTAAGGCTTTCAGTGAGTCCTGCCTCAGGAGTGGATAGCTAATTCCTTCTTCATAGTATTTTGCATTAGTGAAAAAAATTATTAACACTCATCCTAATTATTAAAAAAATGAGAGATTGTAGATAAAGGGATAATGATGGAAACATATATTGTAAAATTTAGATGAACTGTAGGTGAAATATAATGTCCCTGGAACTACAAATAATTTGTAAAGAATAGTAGATAAATGAATGCCTGAATCTCATAATGATGAAAATGGGACTAATAGATTGAAAGAAACTAGATTCTAAACTAACTGCTTGGATTATTTAATATGCCATCATTTGCAAGCCACCAAGAGCTTAATAACCTGAGGGATTCATTTTCCAATGTAATATTGGACTGTATTCTGTTGTGATCCTGAGACTGCTTTTCCAGGAATAAATCACTACGCCTTTCTGCTTAGTCATGTAGTTTGGACGCTCTACTGAAAACGGTCTACCATGAGTCACCTGTTGGTATTTGGAATACCAGTGCACAGCTCTGAACATCACCGCAACAGGTAAGTCACTGCAGTACTGCAAACAGGCTTCCTTCCGATTGTCCTTTTAAGGAAGTCTCTGAAAATAAGTACTTCCAAGACTAAGTTAAAATTTCAAAGATATTAGGACATTGGGCTCGAATTTCTTACATTCTTTTGGCTTTCAAGATCCTATGAAACATTCTTCCTTTTAATTGCGGTTGCTGAATTTAACAAGTAAAATTGCTAGATGCTGGATTAAATTTGGATTTCAATTAAAGGTTGAATTGTTTTTAACATAATATCTGGGATATCTTTTCAGTAAGAGATTTGTTATTTGTCTATAATTTGGATGAAACTGAGCATTATGTCTTTTGTCTAACAGCCTTTAGTAGTGTTAGCGGGGTTACATGCTCACACCAACTCCTACCCCAAAACAAACCAGCCAACAAAAACACTGCTATTAAATCAATTCCAACTCACAGTGATCTTATGAAGGGTTTTCAATGCTGGAGATATTTATGGGAGCAGATAGGCTCATCGTTCTCCCTAGGAATGGCTGTTGGGTTTGAATTTCTGATATTATGGTTAGTGACCCAGAACTACTACTGGTGAGTTGTAGTCAGTCACAGCCATGAATAGTTGCTTCTGTTTTTGTTGTTAAGTGCTCCGCATAGCCATCCTATTTTTGAGCCCATTGTTAGAGCCACTGTGTCAGCACATCTTATAGAGACTCTTTTCCATCAATGACCTTCTACATTTTCTTCTCTGGGACAAGTCTTGACTGATGAGATATCCAAAGTAAGTGAGATTAAAGCTTCACCATCTTTGCATCTATGGAAGATTCTGGTTGTACATCTTAAAAATATTTTTTTTGTTGTTGATCTTCTATCAGCCCATTGTATATTCAGTTTTCTTTTCCAGTACCATAGTTTAAATGCATTAACACTTCTTCAGTCTCTCTTATTCTCATGCAATCACCGTGACTAACTCTGACTGATGGAGAATAGGATCCTGGGTCTGGGCATATTGCCAAAATAGGGGTGCTATTAGCAAGGATAGGGAGGGACTGGTTGTTATGTGGGCAACCAACTGTGTCAGCCACAGGGTCTGCAAATTTGTAAGGCAGTTTCGTTTTATTCTGTAGATAATGCAGACGCTTTTAAGGATGCAAGCAAAAAAAGTTATAATTAGTTTAGAAATTTTATAAAGATTTTTTCCTAGTTATAGGCAGAATGGTAAAATTAGGATAAAGAAGATTGTAAATGAGGCTATTACATTAGATGTGCCAAAGAATGATGGAGCATCAACTTGAACAATGGCAGAAAGAATGAAGAGAACTGTGTAAGAGAATTAAAGATGCATATTTGTTTATCATATTCATTAAGTTTTCCATCTCTGGTTTCTAAGCATTGGTGTAATGTCTTTGCTTTTATATGCAATTTTTATACCACTTTGCAAAAGTTTCCATACCTAACTTGCTTTAGTTTCCTTATCTGTAAATACAGGGATGATATGGTTTATTATGGGAAGAGAGTGATGCCGGATGACGCTAACTACAAGTTCAGAGGTTCAAACTCACCAGCTTCTTTTTGGAAGAAAGATGAGGCTGTCTCCTCCCATGAAGATTGTAGCCTCGGAAACTCTGCATAGAGTTGTTACGGATCGGAATTGACCCAATGACAGTGTGATTTGTCCTCTTTGCAACTATCCATATAAAGTGTTTAGGAAGCACAATACGTGTTTAGTAAATGTCCTATTTGATGTTTATTTTCTTTCCTGAATACCTTATAAAATGTAAAATAACCTAAATTCAATTACTACATTAAATATTTGTTAAAGAGGGGGATCATTCATGAGATGGATTGACAAAGTAGCAACAAGAAATTGAAATATAAACATGATTGCAAAGATGATGTGGGGCAAGGCAGTGTTTCTTCTGTTTTCCAAGTATTCACTACGAGTCAGAACAAACTCAATGGCTGCTAAGACAGTCATGTTGCATGTTGGACGTCTGGATGATGAAAATTATTAATGCTCTGAAAGGTTGGCATTCCATTCAGAAAAATCACGGCAGAAAGGATTGGCAGGTTACATCTGAAAAATCAGTCAATGGGGGTGGGAGGTGGGGGATGGGGGAATGGAACATAGTTTTATGCTGGCATACATGTGACACTTGGACGTTGAGTAAGGAGGCCCGAAGGAGAATCAATGCACTTGAACTGTGGTGCTGGAGAAGAATATCGAAAGTGCCATGGGCTGCAAAATGGACACACCAAGCTGTGTGCGAAGAAAGATTAGATTGCTCCTTAGAGGCAACGATGGCATGAGTTCATCTTACTTACTTTGGACATGTGTCCAGGAGAAACCGCTCCCTGGAGAGGGACATCATGTTCTGTAAAGTGGAAGGACAGAGAAGAAGAGGCAGGCCCTTGATGAGATGGACGGACGCAGCGGCTGCAGCCATGGGCGCAGGCACAGGATTTGTGAGGATGGCGCAGGACTGGGCAGTGTTTCCTTCTGCTGGGCACAGGTTGCTAGGAACTGGAGCCAACTTGCTGGCACCTGACAACAACCTTAGTTGGAATTGTCACAA
>NW_022111371.1:2517143-2531063 GCF_000313985.2 Echinops telfairi
TGTCAAGCACATTTGTACATTTGTTGCCATCATCGTTCTCAAAACACTTGTTTTCCACTTGAGTCCTTGGTATCAGCTCCTCATTTTTCCCCTCCTTCCCTGCCTTCCCTCCCTCCCTCACAAATCTTTGATAATTTATAAGCTATTATTATTTTGTCATGTCTTAAGCTGACATCTCCCTTCACCCACTTTTCTGTTGTCCGTCCCCCAGGGAGGGAGTTATTTGTCAATGCTTGTGATCTGTTCCCTCTTTCTATCCCACCTTCGCTCAACCCTCCTGGTATCGCCACTCTCACCACTGGTCCTGAGGGGTTCATCTGTCCTGGATTCCCTGTGTTTCCAGTTCCTATCTGTTCCAGTGTACATCCTCTGGTCTAGCCAAATTTGTAAGGTAGAATTGGGCTTATGATAGTGGGTGGGTGGGGGGAGCATTAAAGAACTAAAGGAAAGTTGTATGTTTCATCGTTGCTACACTGCACCCAGACTGGCTTGTCTTCTCCCCATGACCCTTCTGTAAGGGGATGTCCTGTTGCCTACAGATAAGCTTTGGGTCCCCACTCCACACGCCCCCTCATTCACAATGATATGTTTTTTTGTTCTTTGATACCTGATACCTTATCACATGGACAGTTCATGATCACACAGGCTGGTGTGCTTCTTCCATGTGGGTTTTCTTGCTTCTGAGCTAGACGGCTGCTTGTTTATCTTCAAGCCTTCAAGTCTCCAGACGCTATATCTTTTGGTAGCCGGGCACCATCCGCTTTCTTCACCATATTTGCTTAGGCACCCACTTTGTCTTCAGTGATCATGTCGGGAAGGTGAGCACTGGCACGGTTCTTTCCACAGTAATGTGTCAGCATGGCATAGACCATCGCTAGTGGAAGAGTACAACAGAACCCACCCCAGGACCTCCAGCTATAAAGAACGGATTTGAGCTTTGACACCCATCACTACTAGGTATACTGCTTTTCAGAAGTGATTTGGCCTCTCTTTGCATTAAGAGCGCTGGTGGCATAGTGGATTGTACACTGTGCTGCTAACTACAGGTCAGCAGTTAGAGCCCGCTCTCTTGATTAGAGGAAGATGATTCTGTCCACTCTTGTGAAGATTTATATTCTTAAAAACACCAGGGGACAGGTCTTCTGTGTCCTATACGATCAATATAAGTCTGAATTGATGGAATGGCAGTGAGTTGAGTTGATACCTTAGTAGGTCAGTTTTCTAGTTTGAAAAACTGGAGGTAATTATAGTTCTCCTAATGCCTCGTATGATTGTTTTAATGACAAATGAGTTAATACACGTAAAGCATTTCCATCTCAAACAGGGAGTGTATCAGGACGTGTTATCTTCTGCTTAGTTTTCTAGTACTGCTATGACAGAAATACCACAAGTGGGCAGTTTTTACAAACACCTTTCTTTACTCACTGTTTAAGAGGTTTGAAATCTGAATTCACAGTGCTCTTGGAAAAGATTCTTTTCTTTCTGTAAATTTTGGAGGAAAATCTGTGTCTCTTCTGAATTTCAATACCTGGGAAATATTCAGAGGCTGGTATCTCTCATCTCTATACCTCACATGCTTGTTTAATACCTTTTATAGCTCAAAAGAGAGTGAATGAAGACGCAACCCACACTAATCCTGTCTCATTAACATAGCAAAGACAGCGCCTTTCTAAATGGGATTATAACCACAGGCATAGAGGCTAGGATTTATAGTGTGTATTTTTGGAAGACATAATTCAATCCATAACAGTTATTATGATTATTAATATTTTATCAATTTCACATACTGGAAACCTGAAGCTGAGAAAGGCCAATTATCTGGGCCAAGGTTACCTAGATAGTACGTTGTAGTCAGGCCTTTGACCTCTAACTGTGCTCTTAATGACCATGTTACAAGGACACACAAAGAGGAGCCCTTTGGGGGAAAATATAATGAGCTCAGCGGTGCATATCTGTATTTTCACCCCAGGATATTTTCCTCCTCATTTTAGACTTCCTGGAGTATTTCACATCTCTCCCTATAGATTGAATTCTTTCTCCACGCTGGCATGAAGCAGACTTGAACTTTGGGAGCCAGCAGGGTTCATAGGATCATTCCCAGGTTTTGCCAAAAGTTAGTCACTTAAGAGTCTCTGTGGCCCGCAACCAACTGCTTTATACATCAGCTGCTCCGTGAAAAAAGTTGAAAATGTGATAGATTTGCTGACAAGCACATTTTATGTTTGATGTGCATAAATTTTTCCCACAATGATAAAAATAGAAGTGTTAGTGAGTGGCTCCCCCCACCCCCCTTCTGCCTCTTGAATAGCTGGATCTTAAGAAAGAGTAAGGATGAAGCTATGAAATAGTGCATAACATAGATGAACCGGAAAGACTTCATGCTGAGTGAAATTAGTCAATCACAAAGGGGAAAATGTTGCATGGGATCGTTGTTGTAAAATGTCAAGGAAAGGTTTTTATAGTAAAAGAAACATTATTTGATGGCTACAAAAGGTGGGATGGAAAAGGAGTGGAAATTACTAGCTACAGGATGAGCCTGGGTGAACAGAAGTGTAATATACAAGAGGGAGATTGACAAGAAATAACGGAGCCAAGAAATGATACTGGGAGGTTTGCAAGATTTGAACGTTAGCAGGGGTAAATACTGTTATATGTACAATCCTGTAATAACTGAAATCTACCAATAGATGCATGGATTGATATCCAGGCTGAACAAGTATAGAAAGGAGAGTAAGATATATATAATCATGCATATACATATATACATATTTATATATATATATGTGCTTGAGAGACTATCTGTATATGTGTATTTACCTTTGCTGCAAAATTTTCCATGGTGGTAGAGTATACAGGGTGCAAAGTTATAAAAAAAATCTTTAAAAAGGGCTAAAGGAAGGAAGGACAGAAGAAAAGAAGGAAGGGAAGAAGAAAGAGCAAGGAAGTTGGGACGGATGAAGAGAAGGAAGGGAAGGAGGGAGGAAGGGAGGGAGGGAGGGAGGGAGGGAGGTAGGAAGGAAAAAACGTGCAGGTGTCATGCTCATTTCCACATCCGGTTCCAGTTTTCACTTTCTTGGAAGGCGTGCTCGATGTTTATGCTTCTTTATTAACACCTCCTAGGTACAAAAGTAGGTGTTTTTCACCTTAGGGCAAATAAAAAGTATCAACGAATGCAGTGTGATCTGCAGGAAGAAATGAGAAGAATCCCAGGCGTTAGCTTTTAGACAAGCCACAATCACTCTCCTCATGTGATGCACGGCAATAGCCTGCTCGCTATCGCTCGGGTTCCCTAAGCCCCTGTGCACTCCAGCACGCAGTGTGATGCCAGTGCCTTGGAAAGGAAGTCAGGTTCTCACCTGCTTAGAAGCTCTCGATACCCAGATCCCTCACCTTCATAGGCTTCCCATTATAAAAGCATCAAAAGTCTTCTTGATGGGCACCTAAGTCTGCTGATCCTGCCACTGTCGGTCTCCACTAGTCCACCACTGCTGGTCCACCACCAACCAACCCACGAGTCAGTCAGTCCCTCAGTTGAAATGACCTGAAGGCAGCTAAAACAACAACAACAACAACAACAACAATGTGTTTCTATGTGTTAAAATAGACTGGACAGCCATCATTTTGACTTGGTGACTCTCCGTTGTGTCTTCATTGCTTAAAATATTAATCGTATAACTGATTGATTACTGGCTATGCTTTGTAGGGTCAGTGAGAAATCCTCAGTGTTAAAAGCTAATCATGAAGAACGCCCTATTGGATTTCATGAGTGGGAACGATCAGGCTTAGGAGGGTTCTCATGCCTTGGTTCAATCATCTTCTGAGATAAATATTGCATAGGTATTGGTATCTTTCCTATTGCTGTCATGGCTAGCTATGTAATATCAAACAATATTCCATGCCCGTTTTATTAATCATTTTATTTAATCTTCACAAAAGTCCAATGAGTTGGTACTAATTGAATCCCTATGCGTGAAAACCCACTTACGTGTCCTTTTGTTGCACTATGGTGGCTTGAAAGGAACCCTAGTGATACTGTCAAACTGTTGAGCTGCTTAGCATGAGGTTAGCAGTTCAACTCGCCCGCAGCTCTGTGGGAGAAAGATTTTAAGTCTCAGAAATCCTAGATAGGGTCATGATGAGTCAGAATCGACATAAGGACAGTGGGTTTTGTTTTCAGTTTATGGTGTTGCTTTGATGTTAGAAGTCACGTCATTGACGTTGCAGATACCAGCAGGGTTACCTCTGGTGGACAAGTTTCAGCAGATCTTCTACGGTCGATTAGGAAGGACAGTCTGGCAAACTCCTTCCCCAATTGACCACTACTACTACTACCAGCTGTTGATGGGCGTAGACAGGCCAGTCTTTCTCCTGCAGAGCTGCTGGTGGTTTCAAACCCTCAACCAGGCCGATCGCAGCCCAATGTGTAAGCACTACACCACCAGGGTAGTGAGGCAACATGAGTCAGCGGGGTCCCAACAGGATAGGGTGTGCTAAAAGGCTGGAAGATGAAGTTGGACACACTCATGTTACAACACAGTGTTCACACAACAGACTAGCGCATGCTCATGATGGTGGCACCGGTCCTGACAACAATCACTCTATTGTACCGGGAGTCACCGTGAACTCTCTGGAAACTAAAAGTAACAACGTGAAATGAGGATAGAATCCCACTTCTCTTCTATGAAGACAATGGTAGAATGGAAGGGGATGAAGAAGAGGTTTCCAATATCGTATTCCTGGTGCGCTTGCTCAGAATTTTAAGCTTCATGATGGAATCCCAGGTTGAGCCCTGCTCCTCAAATGAACATTCTTCTACAGATGTATGATCTGCCTGCCCAGACCTGCTTCACCTCCTGATGCCCTTTTGATCTGATTTGGAAATGGTACAAATAGTGCATCAGAGGTCAGGCATAGTTGATTGGAATTCTATTATTTCTTGCCTGCTATGTGACCCAAGGCCAGCTATGTACTTCTCCCAGCATTCATTTCCTCCATTGTAAAATGAGCATTATGGTTACTTACTCTAATGGATCTTTTGTTGTTTTTGTTAGGTGTGTTGAGTCAGTTCTGATGCAAATGTACAACAGAACAAAACACTGTCTAGTCCTGTGTCACCCTCACAATCTTCTTATGTTTGAGCCCATGGCTGCAGCCACTGTGTCCGCCCATCTTGTTGAAAGTCTTCCTCTTTTATGCTTTTCAGGAGCTCTGCTGCACCTATTCCCTGTGAGTGACCCTGTTGGCATTTGAAATACCAGTGACAGAGGTTCCAGCATCACAGCAACACATAAACCACCAGAGCAGGACAGACTGACAGACAGGTGGTGAAGAATCTTATTAAAAACAATTTACTATGTAACTCCATGACACACAACAAATGCTTAATGTTAATTATACTACTACTAATTAATAAAGTAAACCATTCATTAAAATACTTAATTATGATACTAATACAGATTATTATTATTTATTAATGAACAAGAATGGTCATAGATGAATTGATTCATTTGAATGTTAGGGTGGATGAAGCATTGTGACTGGAATCATGGATGTCCAGAACCAACAAATCTGCCTTGGAGTAAGTAGAGGCAGGATAATACTGAGATTTTATCTCTTGTGCTTTGTACATATTATCAGAAGGTACAAATTCCTGAAGAAGAAATTCATATTTGTCAAAGCAGAGGGTCAGCCAAAAAGGAGACCCTCAATGAGAAAGATTGACTTAGTAGCTGCGACAATGGGTTCAAATATCACTATAGTTGTAAGGTTCACATAGCGCCATTCTGCTTTATTCTGTTGCACATAGTCACTGTAAGTTACAACCAATTGAGTGGTGTCGAACAACATTAGCAGGGGTTCTTCAAATGTTTTTCATGATAAAATTCTTGTTAATTTTTGGTGAATAAATGGATGGTTGGAAATGATGCTAACATTATGAGTTCTTTTTTCCCCTAATATTTTTCTATTTCAATTTTCGCTCTTTATTATTTCTCCTGGTTGATTTTTTCACCCTGCCCCAATGTGTGCCATCAAGGTTCAATAGAAGCCATCTAGCACAGTGTGGGCAAAGAAGCAACCAGTAACCAGTAGTTCTCCATTACATCAGTCAGGTCACGCACACTCTCCGGCACTGCAGATCCAAATTTCAAATTTGAGTAATAAAATATTTAGTGAGATTTAAAAATCAGTGGCTAGAAAAGCATGTGGCCTGTCTCATACGTTGTTAGTACTCTCTCCCTTCCTGTAGCTCATTTCCTTTCTCCACTCTCCAGACTGTTAGGAGGCACTGCTGCCTTTAGCCCCTACTAGACAATTCCAAATGCATTGGGGCCAATGTTAAAGCAAGTGATGAGGGAGAGGTGAGCTCCATTTAGCATACTTTCAAATGTATCATTTCTATATCCAATGGCTTCCAGTCTTACTCAAATAAAAGGATAGGTCTTTACAGTAACTACATGGATCCAAACAACCTATTCCTCTTCTAATAGCATCTCTCTAAACCTTCCTCTGATCTGCCGTGTATTAAAGGCTGACTCGATTCTGCACATTTCCAGCTAAATTTGGACAAATGGAGGCAGTACTATATCTTTTTGACGGGAAACAGAAGGGAAGATCCTATAGCATTCAGGTTCATCTTCTAGCTCAGGCAGTAAATGCATTTCTCTAGGTAGTAAAACCACCTCTTCCTGTTGTCTACCCAATCTCGGCTTTCTAGTTGTTTCTGGCAATTGAGGAGTTAAAGTCTTCGCAGAGGTGGGAAGATAATAGATATCTCTATTATCTCTAATAGTTGTTTTGTCTCTCAGCTTTTCTCTCTTCCCTACAATTATCCTCTGCCTATTCCCCCCTTTATAGATAAATGCATTCCATAATTTGTCTGAAGTTATTTTTCTTAGACTCTGTTGGACACCATCCTTCTAAGTGCTCCCCTAGAAGTTGATACACAGTAAAAGTATATACCTGAGCCCTGGGAAGGAATGGAAGGCACGTTCCCCCAGCAATGGCATCCCGTAGCAGCTGAGCAGGTTAACTCTTTCTTCTAGCCACCTGGTTTAGCTTTCCATGGAAGGGTTTTAAGCAAATTGGGTGAAGATAGGAGCCTCACCTGATTTAGGTGCTGCAACCAGGTCTAATGGCAATGTAGACTAAATGGGGTTTAGGGGTTCAAATATGAATGTTAGTTATTGTTATTGTCCTTAGTGCCATTGAATTGGTTCCAACCCATAGAGACCTTAAGCACAACAGAAGATGAGCTAGTTAATGTTTATTGTGCCAACCTGGCAGATAAACACACGTGGGATTAATTGAAGGGCGGAGAGATAAATGGCTCGATGAGCCTTGCCTTTCTTGTTTCTTGCTCTTTGATCATCGGACCAGTGTGTGTCTGCCTTGCTTGTTCTGTGCCTCCATTTGCAAGCTACACTACCTGTGGGACACCTAACCCATGGACTGTAATTTGAGGTTCCTTCAAGACCTGCTTCGCCACACCATTGGAATTTACATCCCTTGAGCTGGGGACTGTCAGACCGTGTCATCTGGCTGACTGTTGGTGACTTGTCTTGCTGTTGGCTGCCTGTGGATGGATAGCCTGAATTGCTCTACAGAGGACTACCCCATGGCCCTCAAGACTTGAAGGACTGCCAGTGTCTCACAACTGTCTCACGGGAGTGAGTTACACTGAGCCATTTGTAGTGCTTTATAGATTAGGTGTTTATTTCTCATGTTATATATCTATATCTATATCCATATCTATATCTATAATTATTAGCATTCTAGTTTTGTTTCTCTAGAGAACCCTGTCTAACATAGAAGAAAACACTGCTTGCTCAGCGCATCCTCACAAGTGTTCCCATGCTTGAGCCGACTGTGGCAGCCACGGTGTCCATTCATCTCCTTGAGTGTCTTCTCTTCCACTGCCCCTCTTTGTCTTACATACTTTGGACATGTCAGAAGAGACTGGTCCCTAGAGGAGGACATCATGTATGGTAAAGTAGAGGGGCATTGAAAAAAGAGTGTTAGTCTAGGATGGAGGTCATGATGGTTGGGATCAGGATGGAGGCTGAAGTACACATAGATAATGATGAGGAAGATGGCTGCCAGATATAAGCACCTCCCTTCACTCTTCCCTTTCCTCACAGGACTGCTGTGTGCCCAGTTGTCACTGTGGTAGTGGGAAGCTGCTGCCAACTTCAACCGTTTTATATTTATGATGGTGCCTGGGAGACTCACCTCAGGGAGCCACAGCTCTAAATACAGTCAGAAGTGGGGCCAAGTGAAAAAACCCTTGTCTGCACCCTATCCTCCCAGCAGATGAGCTGGAGCAAAAGTTCAAAGTAACATAGAGCTGTGAGAGGGAGAATTGCCAAACAACTCTCCTCCAGTCTCCATGCATTGGCCAACTGCTCAGAACATGGCACGCTTGCTTGTTCTCACTCTGGGCCTGCTCTACACTTCCCAGGTGGTCTGACTTTGTCCCGCCTTTGTTCACACCGGTGTCTCCTGGGCTCTGTTCAAGGGCTCTACGATTATTTTGTTGCTTTTAGTAAGGATTTTGGAAACTGCCTCTATTACTTCTCTCCATTTTCCCTTCTGGAGTGAGAACAATTCTTTGCTGGAGTTAAAAGGACAGAGTAGATAATACCAACTGATAATAAGCCTGTTTCATTGATGGTGGGGCTGTGACAACCTTCACGTGAGCAGGCCCTTTGTTGAGGTGACGTCCTGGCTTCTGGACCCTGGAAAGATCAATGAAGAAGCAGAAAGGACCTTGGGTCCTTGGGCAATTGTTGCACATAAGGAACATTTATAACAAAACAGGCACGGAGTTTAAAGGCTTTATACATACCATCAATCACATTTACTCTCCTCAAAGGCCATATGGAAGAGGGGTAGTAGCACAGTGATTAAGTTCTGAGCTGCTACCCACAAGCTTAGTGGTTCAAACCCAGCAGTTGTTCCTTGGGAGAATGATGACACTGTCCGTTCCTTGAGTGATTCAAAGCTTAGGAAATCCTGCAGAGCAGTTCTCGCCTGTCCTACAGGTGCCCATTATTTAAAGTCTAGTCAATGGCTCTTGGAAAAAACCTCTGGAAGAAAACCCTTTGGAGCCCTCATTTATCGAAGCAAAGGAAACACGATTAAGGGGTTTACTATGGAATGGATCATACACTTCCAGAAGAAAGGAACAAATCCGTCTTAAAGAAATCCAACCAGCATGGCCCATGGAAAAGGAGCCCAGGTGGCACAGTGGGGTTCACTTCGGACTGCTAACCACAATGTTGGCAGTGTGAACCCACCTGGCGCGCCTCAGGAGAAATATGAAACTCTGTTCCCGTGAAGATTTACAGAAACTGAAACACGCAGGAGCAATCCTAACTCATTCATAGGGTTTCTACTCTTTAGGACGGGTTCAGTGGCAGTGCGTTTGGGATGGTTTGGTTTCATAGTAGCTGAGACGTGAGATTTCATTTCACTTACTTTGGTGCTGTGTGGGGCCGAGAGCCCACTAGTAATGAGCATCATGTTATGAAAAGGTTGGCAAAAGCTGGAAGCCTCACCAATACTACGGATTGAAGCAATGTCTACAAAAATAGGTTAGAACTTATTGACGATCATGAAGATGGAACAGGATTGGGACACATTTCATTTTGTTATTCATACACTCTCCCTGAGTCTGAGATGACTCAGAGCCAACTGGCACACAGCTGCCAAGCCACAGGAAGTTGTCAGGCTCAGGCCATCCTACTCAATGACTGAGCACTGCTGTTTAGTAAGCACTGCTGAATAGATTCACCAATGCTTCCCATGCTACATATAAACAGACTTCCAAATATATATGGACTACGATACATGATGCAGCACGAATGCTGAAGGAAACAATGTGTTTCATCTCTTCTGCCAAAAATCGTAATTACCAACCACAAATATGTAAACGTGTTTCATTAATAAGCCTTTTTTATTGCTTTAAAGAGAGATAGGTGCTCTAGCAGAGTGTGGTGAAGAAACTATACAGTGCCTTGCAAACCTAAGGAAGAACATCTGGGGTTTTAAAGGCTTGTCTTAAAATTAGCAGCCATCTAAGTGAAACATTAATTAACTCCACATGGAATAAACAAATTCACCTGTTTAATCCTAGAATTTTAAATATACTATAATCCAAATCTAAAGGAAGGAATGGTATCAGAACTTAAATTATGAACAGCTAGTTTTCAGATATCATTGTTGATATAAGATGGATATTGGTCTATAATAAATTATAGTAACCATGAGAAGAATGGGAATTCCAGAACGCTTTTTTGTGCTCATTTGATCTCCTTTTACATCTATTTTTAATTTGGTCATAGTTTTTTAATATTTTCTGCTTTCTTTTGAATTGATGTTTGACCTAACTTTAAATTGTCATTGTTAGTTTTTTTTGTTTTCAATGTTTTTCTGTGTATGAAATCTAGGATAGGTAAATCTATAGAGACAGTAATTGGATTATTGGTTTTGGGGGGTTGGAGGGAAATAGCTAATAATGATGAGTACAAGAATGAAGAAATGTTCTAAAATTGATATTGATGATAATTGTACAAACACTTCTTGATATGATTGACTATTGAATTGTATGACATGTGAATTTTATGCCAGAAAAAACCCTGTTTCAAGTTAAAAAAAAAAAATGGCTGCTCTTGGTGTAACCTCCTAATCCCCAGCCAGTGCCAAGAACATGACATTTTCAGACAATGATAATGCTTTCTTTATTTTGCCAGGTATTTTGTGATTTCTGAAAAGAAAAAAAAGTCTGGTCCCTCTGTGTCATCTTCCTCTTCTTCTTCATTGTCCTCATCTGTGAACTATCAATGCAGGTAGTCCTTGACTTGTGACAATATTTGGACCTGAGGGCTCCATCCTAAGTCAGGTCTGAGGTAAGTAGAATATCTCATTCATTTTTAAAAATCATTTTATTTGGGGGCTCATATGCATGCATCCATTGTATCAAGTACATGTATACACTTAGAAAGAACATTAAAAAAAAAAAGCCATTTCTAAGAGGAGATATCAGTTAAGTCTGTACAAAAGAAGCACACTAGCCAATGTAACCCAAGGATTGTAAATAATAAAATCTATGATCAGAGGGAATGTTGGCTTTTAGAGGGTAATAACTATAGGGAGGCCTAGTGGTATCGTGTTTATGTGTTGGGTTGCTAACTGCAAGGTCAGCAGTTCAAAACTCCCAGCTGCTTCATGGGAGAATGATGGGGCTTACTACTCCTATAAGCAATTAGTCTCAGAACGCCAGAGGGGCAGTTCTACCCTGTCCTGGAGAGTTCCTATGAATCAACACCGACTCCATGGCACAGAGTTTGCTTTGTGTATGTGTGGTTATTATCAGTGTCTTTATAAATAAAAAGTATTTGTCTTTGCATGTTGTAAATATTTTATAGAACCTTAATGTATGAAGACATCATCAAATATTCAGTGCATCATTACATGTAATATGTAGCATTAATGATAAGATGTCCAAAAAATCCCTGAAATACAGAGAGGCCAAAATATAGGTCTTCATAACTCCAATATATCCTAAGTTGAGGACAACCTACACTACAAACCTTTCTTGCAGTGTAAAATTCTATGCGATACACGGCATTGAGGGATATATTGTGAGAAAGTGTATGAGGGGAAGTAAAAAATTATTGTTATAGAATTATAGAAACCTTTATTAAACAAAATACCAAAATGTTTCTATCTCTTCAATCCTTCACATAAAAACTCTGCAATATGCAAAATATCCCACATCAAAGTGACCATTTTATCTTCCCCAAGTGACTAATAATTGTTACTTTAAAACATTCTTTAAAAACAAAATAAAAATAAAAGAAAAAATATGTGAAGGGGTAGGATCAGGACTTCAGAGTGTAAGGTAAGGGTTCCTAGCCTAGTGCTTGTAGGGCAGCCCTTGCTACACAAAAGAATAATCAGGTGCATAATTGTATATAGCTCCACACAACTTCCCTCTCTTTTCCCCACTAATGGAATTTAAATTTTCTTCGAACATTTCCTGATATGCTCTTATGGTCACTCTGTGTGCTTTGATGACATTTATCAAGCGTATCCCTTTGAGATCCCCCACATTCATTGCCATAGCCTTCTGAACTGATATTTCTACAATGGATTTAATTGGCCAAGCAGACCCCCTAGGAAGCCAATAAATGAACAGTATTCTCTGGATATCAAAACAAAACAAAACCTCACTGCCATCGAGTTGATGCCAACTCACAGTGCCCTTATAGGACTGGGTAGGACTGCCCCTGTGAGTTTCTGAGACTGTTTATGGGGGTGAAAACTCTTTCTCCCAGAGAACAGCTGGTAGTTTTGAACTGGTGACCTTGCAGTTAGCAGCCTAACTTGTAACCACTATACCACCAGGCCTGTAGTAAATCTCAAATTTGCTTCTAGTTATAATTCCTTCCATAAAATGATTTCCATTGGTTTGATTTTGCTTAAAGAAGGATGAAAAGCTCAGCTTTTTGAGCCAGCTGAGCCTGTGTAGCACATTTGGCACACATTGAGCCTAGAGCTTGCTGAGGCCAAGCTGTTCACTTAGCATGTGAACTGCTGAACCATGTGATATCCAACTGCCGTGGCTGAGGCATCCATGGGATTAGACAGTCTTCTCCCAACAGTTTCTCCACATCACTTTCTTTCCTATTTCCTTCTGCAAACCTCACAAGTCTTCCCTCTTTTTTTCTCACCTTTGATGCCTTCCCACCTGTACATAAAAGGTTTAGTCCATCAAAACATGTCACTTTATAGTAGACTGTATTATGCAAAACATCAACACTTTGGAAAGTTGAATCTTCTTGAAATTTGATGTATTACAAACATCTGACCTCAAAATAATTTTTGTCCTTGACATAATACCTTTTCTTGAAGCCATCCTATGGAAAGTTAGACAAGTATATCAACGAAAAACTTTGGCTTTAACCATCCAGTGATGGCAGAGACATATTTAGAATAAATCTATGCATGCATGAACTGCAAATCTGGCAGAAAACTTTTTGACTTACTCAAATATCTGTCTTTAGTCTAGGTTCACTAAAGGGGCAAAACTATTATAGCTTATGTATCTACATGGATACAGAGGTTTATAGCAAATAAATGACTCATACCATTGTAGAGAATGGCAATTTTTAAGCCCCTGAGTCCAACATCAAGTTGGAAGTGTTCCCTTCTTCGTGTAGCTGACGTGGCTGATAAGCACAAACTCAGTAGATCAGATGGCTATCAGACTTATGGTTGCAGAGGCAAGTAAATTCAAGGTTGTCACATATGATAGCAATCTTGATGACTCCAAGGATTGGCGGGCAACAGAGCAGGTCTGTGACTCGAGTGCAAAAACCCAGCAGAAAAATCAGAATCTAAGCCCAGCAAAAGCAAGCAAGCTTGTCCACAGTGTCCCCTTATACTGGAAGCAGGACCCAGCCCAGAGAAAACTTCCTGTTCTCATAGGAGATCACATCACAGAAGTGATTACATTATGTTCGATTTCATGGTTGGGGATCACCATGTCTTAAGTGTCTAGCCAGTGTTCAAATTTACAGAGAGTCTGCAACAATTGTCTCCAGCATAACACAAATTGTGTGATGTCGCAGGACTGGACTGTGTTTGTTCTGCTCCTCCTAGGATTGCTGTGAGTCAAAACTCACTCAATGGCACCTAACAGCAGCAAGGCATTTTCCATTTCAACATTTTTCACATGTGTAATTCAGTGATGCTTATTCTGTTTTCATGTTGTGCAACCATCATTATTATCCATTTTCTTCTTTTATTTATTTATTTATTATGATTATTTTTTAATTTAATCATTTTATTGGGGCTCATACAATTCATCACAATACATAGATCAATTGTGTAAAGCACACGTATACATTTGTTGCC
>NW_022111371.1:2532103-2539877 GCF_000313985.2 Echinops telfairi
GCACACGCCTGTCTTCAGCGATCATGTCGGGAAGGTAGATATCATGAAATGACCGTTTAGCTGAGCAAGGTGCTCTTGTATTAGGGGAATGCACAGGAGGAAGCCCAACGTCCACGTGCCACCCTACCACCAAACCTATAATTATTTGCACCTAGGTCTATTCCCCCCATAATCTTAAATATATTTACATATGTGCATGTCATTATTTAGGGACAGGACGTGGCACCCCATTAGACTCATCCAGAAAATGCTCCCAAAGGTCAACAAACAGACCTTGATCTACTAACAGGCTTTTTTTTTTTCTTTTCTCTTTCTTTTTTTTTTTCAGCCTGTTTGGGTTTTTTTTCCTTTTTTCTCTTCTTTTAAATTTTGTATGTCAGTGGATTTTTTGTTCGTTGGCTTGTCGGTGCTGCTGCCGTCATCGCCATGTTCTTATGTGCCACTTTGGTGCTGTGCTGTCAAAGCCATCCCCAATCTTATTCACACATTGATATGTCTGATGCCCACCTAGATAAGAGGTTGGACAAAACAAATATGAGAAGAAAATAAAGGGACCAATGGCCCTGGAGGGACATGGGAGTGTGGGAGGTAGGGGAAGGCAGGAGGGTTGGCCAACCCAGGAACAGGGAACAACAAATGGTTCAAAACCAATGGTAGGGAGGGGATGGGAGGACTGGTAGGGAGTGACCAAGGGCAAGGTAACTGCGAGGAATTACTGAAACCAGAATGAAGGCTGAACATGGTAACGGGACAGGAGGAAAGCGTAAAGAAATAGAGGAAAGAAGTAGGAGGCAAGGGCATTTTCTTCTTTTATTAATCATTCAGCAGAAGATCAGTGTCCCCAAGCAATGATTCCCTTTTCCACTGCCTCCAATTAGCTGGTAGACACTTAGTTGGTCTAAATTTTTTTTAATAGTGAAATCATATGTTGTCCTTTAGTGACTGATTTATTTCTCTCAAAACAATGTTTCCAAGGTCAGGCATGTTTGAGCATGCTTTTGTCTTTTCTCTTATTAGCATGTAATTGTGAAAGCCAATCCCCAACCTGAGGCACTTGGCATGACTGAAATGGCTGCTGCAGATGTAAATTAACACTATCTTTGAATTAAATTGCAGTTTGGCATGAAATCTCTGCTCCTGCTGCTCTGAAAAGACAATTCAGCCCTTTGAAGATCGCTAACTGCTTGTAATCAGAAAGGAGCAAAGACCAAGGTTTTAGCTTATGGGAGAAATTATTTGGTCAAAAAAAAAAAAGTGGGACCAGACAGTTTGCCCACTGAACAGAAGATGAATGGAATGACTCAATCAACATGCTCCAGGAGGTTAGAAAGTAGAAACGAAGTGATGACACCAAAAGGGTTGTAGTTTAACAGCCCCCTATTGACATTTCCTCATGTATCCTCTCTGGCTCAGGAGCGGCTTGCCCTTCGTATAGAATACCTGATAAAACCCCTTCTCTCTGCTTAAAATGTAGCCTTCTACAACCTAGTGTGTTCTCTAATTTCTGACTCTCTCTACCTTTCAGCAAATCAAGACTTGATTTCTAAGTCTTGATGATTCGGTGTGACACTTTGCAACATTTTAGGTGCCCTGAAAACCTATATAGTGGGCTCAATCTGAACTACCTGGGAGTGCTGTCAAGAGGACTGAATAAAGCAAAAAGAGTAATAGAGTATACTACACATTGTATGATTTTTATTTCTCTCCCATATGAAGCGTCCACTCTCTTTCTCTGAAAAGTGCTTAAATTGTATCTGTTCATTTGACTCCGCATAGGAAAAACAAAACAAAGTATACCTGTGTTAGAGTGGGTTAAGCATTAGGCTACTACTCACAAGATCAACAATTCAATCTACCAGCACCTCGGAGGGGGAAAAGATGAGGATTTCTGCTTCCCTTAACATTTCTCAACTCAAAATATTTTCTCAATTTGAAACTCCACTCACTGCTACCAAATCCATTCTCACTCATAGTGACTCTAGTGTACATCTGCCTCTGTGGCTTTCCAAGACTAACCATGTAAAGGATCATAAAGTCTCACCTTTATCCCAAAGAACAACTGGTGGTTTTGAACTACTGACCTTGAGGTTAGTGACTCTAGGAGTAAACATAACACCATCCTCACAGCCACAGGGCCGTTCTACTCCGTCTAGAGGAGCTCTGTGAGTTGGACTTAACTCGATGGCAGTGTTTGCTTTAGATTTTCTCTGGATTTGCGAAATTACTCTCCTTACTGAGTTATGCTAATCCTATGCATAACTACAAAGAACTCACAATTGATGCTGGTTCTAAATTACCTAACACTGTTCTACTTTATTTATTCATTTATTCAGCGCCCTTGTTTTTATGATTCATTAATTATCTTTACATGTAAAAGAACATAATGCTGCTTGTCTATCTAGTCTGTTTCTGAGATCTGTTGATTCTAGCAGAGGAAATTATGTTAAAAATAAATAAATAAGTGAGTCATAATTAGCAGATGTGAACACAGAGGCAAAATCCCTAATATTCGGTGATATCTTTTTTTCTCATCATTTCACAATTATTATTCCATGTGTTGATGATCAATTCCCCATTTCTGGGTGATTGCTCTATTAATGGCAAAGTGATGAGAATGGAATTAAATATTTGCACTAGGGGCTATGCTTAATTGAGTTCTTTCTCTGCTTATTGCAAGCTTTGGATTTTAAAATTAAAGCCAACAAAAATGATGCCATTTAGAAATATGACTAAAATTAGAAGTGTTTTAAATAGGATAGCAATTCTACAGAGACTTGGGCTTTAAATTCTACACTCAGACACTTAGTCTAATTTTAGAACCCAAGCATAGCTATTCATTTATAATATTATATTGACACTGATTTTGGCCCAGAAAAGAAGTGGCAAGAGTTTGGAGTGAACAAAAGGCACAAAAACCACCAAAGAGGAGACTGCAAAAAGTCAGTGGGAAATGGACCTCCATGGTAATTTTCCCAGGAACATTTTGAACCCCCTTTTTAATTTAACAATTTCATTATCTATTTAGTTGGCAGAGCATCTCAAAGTTCTTATCAGCATCCTTAACCACAGGGGGGCCGTACTGAAGCTTTGTTTTTTTCATTCCATTATAAGTGGTATCATGACATACCTGATGGCAGGCCCTGTACTTGGAATGTTTGAGATATTCATGAGCAGAGCATGGGAGACCTCTGACCTCAATGTGCTCACAGAGACCAATCAGACATGAAATGCATAAATCTGAATGACTGAACTGTGTACATCTAAGGGCTGAAAATGAGACAACCAGTAAGAGTCTAAGAAAGAGTAGTTTAAGTAATATTTCCCCTCCTGGAAGGGCAGACGAAAAACAGAAGGTTAGAATTGCTGACGTTAGAAAACATTTAGAGAGTAGTTCCGGCAAATTCAGAGATATGATCGGGAAGAGTCAGATCCTGCAAAGCTCTACAAATGAAGCCAAGAGATATACACTTAGTTATAGAACAATGGGAAGGCACTGGAATGTTTGGAGTGGTTATTTAATTTAATTCAGAAGAAATTGCTTATATACTAATGCCCGGAGAATGGATATTATAGGGCAAGAATGGAAGCAGGTTCTTAGGAGTACTCTTCTTAGGAGTCAGTCCCAACCCATAATGACCCAACAGAATGGAACACTGCTCCATCCTATGCCAACCTCACAATTAATCCTATGCTTGAGCCCATTTTTGCAGCCACAGTCTCAATCCATCTCCTTGTGTGTCTTCCTCAACGTGAGCTATGTAAGATACTATTCAGGTGGTTCTAGAAAGACATGGCATCACCTTCTCTTAGATGATGGTATTCGATGTGAACATGAGGCTATGTGGGCTGTAGGTATGTTTGTGTGAACCAGATGAGCCTCACTGATGCTAGATTGTGTAAGAACGGTTTAAAAAAATGGAACACATTAAGGATTAAAACCAAAACAATAGTTGCTGTTTAGTGGTGTCTTACGTATGATGAGCTCATGTTTATCAGAATGGAGCTGTGCCCTCCATACTGTTTAAATAGATAATCTTTCAGAAATAGATGTCAGAGTTTTCTTCTGAGATGCTTCTGGGTGGAGGCCAGCCTCCAGTTTTCATGCAAATGCATGCAAGTTAACCATCTGTTACATGCCCAGAGGCAAGTTAACTATACACCCATGAACATTGGATCCATTGCTATTCATAGCTGTGCTGTAGGGGAATACAATTGCTACCCAGAGATTCCAAGGCTATAATCTTTCACATGTGGAGTGGCGGGTAGGTCCAAATTGTCAGTCTTGTAATTAGTAGCCAAGTATGCAACCAGTGAATCACCACAGCTCTGTTACACTGTCCCCAAACCACACTCAACACCAGAGTCAGTGCAGCCCTATAAGTCAAGGTAGAACTGACCTTGTGAGTTTCCAAGACTGTAGCTCATTACTGGAGTGGAAAGCCTTGTCTTTCTCCCTCCAGCAGCTGGTGATTTCAAACTGCTAACCTTGTAGTTTGCAGTCCAACCTGCAACCAATAGGCTACCAGCCGTCTTTGTACTACCTAGAACTCCACATTAAATTTTCTGCTTAGACAACTGAATTAATGAAAGGACCATATACTACAAAGGGAAGACTCTGAGCACCACAGTTTGTTTGGTTCTTGGAACACTTTGACTCTGCTGATGTGGCACGGGAGATAGTAACAGATACAGCAGGGCATAACAGGTTTGAAATACATAACTGAAGTCTGGTAGGTCAAGGAGATATTTGTCTCATCGATACAAATTTGGATTTTTAACTTATTGATAATGTTGAAGTAAATGTTGTTTGATAAGAGTTATTTAAAGCCAAGGTCAATACAAAATCACCTGAGGAGAGAGTTTAAATGGAGAAATGAAGAAAATTTATACCTGACCTGTTGGAGTAGAGGCTTAGAGAAGATAAATAATTTGCCCTGGATTTAAGGGCAAGCGGCAAACTTGAGCCCTGCCTGGCTCTAAAGCACATGCTTTTATGTTTTTTGTTGCCTGTTGGATGATATTTTAAGTAAGCTTTAAAACAGGAATGCAATTTTTTATACCCAGGGATGCTTAGAAGGATGCTAGGAGCTGAGAGAGCTGAACTATTTATGGCACAAAAGTTGAGCAGAACTCAGAATGTAACCAAACTGATGATTTTGTTATGTCCTGGAGTTCTGGTAAAAGATTCAGTTTTCATAAATGAGTCAAGAGATGCATCTGTCTCAGGGAGGACGAGGAAGCACTACTGATGTCTTATGGTTAAGATAACTGGAAGCTGGCTGTCTGTAAGAAAAGTTGGATGACCTGCTCCAGTAAAGATTAAGTCCTTGGAGTCTATGGGGCAATTCTACTCTATTTAATGGGGTCTTATGAAGGAAGACAATGGACATTGTAAGACACAAAATAACAATAATAATCAAAGATTCATGAGGCTGGGAGTTTGGGGGTTGGATGGGAAAAGAGAGGAGCTGATACCAAGGGATCAAGTAGAAAGAAAATGTTTTGGAATGTTGATGTACAAGAGTGCTTATACAGATGTACAAGTGTGCTTAATACAATTGCATGATAGATTGTCATAAGATTTGCAAGAGCCCCCCAATAAAATGATTAATGGTTTAAAAAAAAACCTATTCAAAGGCACACAACAGCAACGATAGGACAGAGTTGGAGATAAGAGTAGCTACTGGGTCTTTTCTCCACAAAGAATTTAATGATTTTCTATTTGATGACATTTGTGTAATACACATGATTATGCATTTGCTTTTTCAGTTGTCATTATATATGTTTAATCACCTATAAAAGAGACTTAGAACTTATTCTCTGTCACCTTCCAAAATGGAATTAAGGAGAGACATTTTTTCAGAGACATAATTGCAGCTAATGAAAGAATTCCAAATATTTTGGGCTCTATAAAAAAGGATCATTTCTATGATCGCTGAAGACAAATGGGTGCATAAGCAAATGTGGAAAAGAAAGCTGATGGTGCCCGGCTATCAAAAGATATAGCATCTGGGGTCTTAAAGGCTTGAAAGTAAACAAGCAGCCATCTAGCTCAGAAGCAAAAAAGCCTACAGGGAAGAAGCACACCAGCCTGTGCAATCACGAGGTGTCTAAGGGATCAGATATCAGGCATCATCAGAACAAAAAATCTTACCATAGTGAATGAGGGGGGGAGTGCGGAGTGGAGACCCAAAGCCCATTTTTAGGCCACTGAAGATCCCCTTGCAGAGTCTTCTCAGGTAGGAGATGAGCCAGACAGGGTGCGATGGACCAAGGATGAAAAATACAACTTTCTTCTAGTTCCTAAATGCTTCCTCCCCGTTCCGCTCCCCCCCCCACACACACACACCAACTATCATGATCCGAATTCTACCTTGCAAGTCTGGCTAGACCAGAGGGTGTACACTGGTACAGATAGGAACTGGAAGCACAGGGAATCCAGGGCAGATAATCCATTCAGGACCAGTGGTGTGAGTGGCGATACTGGGAGCTTAGAGGGCGAGTGGGTTGGAAAGAGGGAACAGATTACAAGGATCTACATGTGACCTCTTCCCTGGGGGACGGACAACAGAAAAGTGGGTGAAGGGAGATGTCGGACAGGGTAAGATATGACAAAATAATAATTTATAAGTTATCAAGTGCTCATGAGGGAGTGGGGAGTGGGGAGGAAGGGGTAAAAATGAGGACCTTAAGCCAGGGGCTTAAGTGGAGAGCAAATGTTTTGAGAATGATGAGGGCAATGAATGTACAAATGTGCTTTACACAATTGATGTATGTATGGACTGTGATAAGAGTTGTGTGAGTCCCTAATAAAATGATTTTTTTTAAAAAGGATCATTTCAAAAAGGTCTCAGTCACCATGAATATTCAAACATTAATTGCAATTAGCATTGAGTTGGATTCCCTTTTATCTTTTACATCTTTTTTTCTTTTCATTTTTCTAGTATGCTACTAACTTTATTGTTTGGTCATGTAGAAAGGAAGGCAAAAGAGGAAGACATCAATGGGATGGATTGACACAGTGGACGCAACAATGGGCTCAAGCAGAAGAACAATTGTGGAGATGGTCTAGGACCAGCAGTGTTTTGTTCTGCTCTGATTGGGGACACTATAGATAGAAACCAACTTAACGGCATCCAACAGCAACAACCATCAACTTTATAGCTACCTGACTGACAGAGAGGAAGCAACCTATATTCTGTTCATTAAAAAAAGAAGAAGAACTAAATCAGTGAACAATATCACCATATCACATGCAAATGAATTTTTGCTAGAGATAATACAGAAACAGTTGTAGAAATCAAATGACAGGGAATTGAAAGTAATCCAAGCCATATTCTGGAAAAACAAAACATGGAATGAGTGATATCATTGTGCACATCAGCTGGCTCTTGATTAAAAGCAAAGAATACCAGAAAGGTGTTTACCTGTGTTATACTGAAGATGAAAAGACATTGACTGTGTGGATCATAATAAATTATGGGTAAAACTGTGAAGAATAAGAAATTTCAGAGCACTCAATTTTGCTCTTGTAGGACCTCAAAATAAATGGAGACTTATTTCTTACCAGAATGAGGGGGGTTTTCAATATTTTTTTTTAAGTGTGCATCAGGGTTGTGTCATTTTACCATGCTACAAAAAATATGTAAATTACAAAATATATACATGGTGCAAACAATCCCAGGAAATCAAATCATGATACTGTGTTGGGAAATTTTCAACATGACAGGAACAGCCAATCAAACTTGATCTATAAGGAAATGGTTCTCCCTTG
>NW_022111371.1:2541365-2542608 GCF_000313985.2 Echinops telfairi
TGGCTCCTTCAAAGAGGGTTAGGAGATGTCACTTCTTGAAATTTTACATAAGAATCAGTTGCTTTATGTGGATTCAGGAGACAGGAAGGAATGACTGGAATAGGCAGTGGCTATCTCAAAGAAAAGTACAGAATTTCCACTAATCTTATCATTCAAGGAGTCCTCCTGGTACCCCTAGTTAAGTCATGGTCTGCATATCTCAATGTCGACTGCTGATCGCCTCCAGCTGAACTATGAAAGATAAATGAGACGCTCTGTTTACATAACGATTCACAAGCTCAGAAACCTTCTGGAGCAAGAGTACGCTGTCCTATAGGGTTACTATGAGTCAGACTGATCTGACAGCACTAGAATTGGAGTGGTTTATCAGTCAAGAAGTCAAACACATCATTTTGGGTTATTCTGCACCAAAAGTACTCTTGAAACTTTTAAGAAGCAAAGACATCACTTTGATGATTGTGGTCTTTTCAATTACTTTATATGCATGTAAAAGCCGAACAATGAAGGAGGAAGACAGAAGAAAAATGGATGCAGCAGGGCTATGGTGTTGTGAAGAATAGCTAATGCACTTTGGATTGTCAAAGGAACAGAGAAATCAGTTTTAAAATAAATACAATCATAATGTTCCTTATAAGTGAGGATGGGGAGATTTTAATATATCATTAGGAAGGAGAAATCAGTAGAAAAGAGCAGGATGTTTAGTAAAGCAGAGGGTCAGCACAAACGATAAAAGAAGCCCTTATTAAATGAATGAAATGATTTCAATGATAAGCGACAACAATAAACTCAATGATTATAGAGATGGTATGGGCCACAATATTTTTTCTAAGAGGTTACATTAAAATATACATACACACGCATATTTATACATTTATGCATGTGTATATTTATTTTATATATATATAGTTTAAAATCATAGAGGTCTATTTTAAGCAAAACTATTTTTTAAATGAAGCTATTATTTCTGGAGATATCATGCTAGTATGTGCATGCACTTCTGAAGACACTATTTCCATCTCTGGTCTATGAATAAATCCGTACTCTTAGATTCATACCATATCATAAGAGCCTTGGTATACTTGTGAGACACACATCATGTTATTTAGCCATGTTTTCATAAATCTGGGGACAAAAAGAAATTTTATTGGGCAACAGTGTTGAAGAGAGAAGGAGGTAAGGTTTCCCAACAAAATTCTCAGAGGACATCCCTTGCCACCCATAAAGAATGAGCAGTAACAGTGTA
>NW_022111371.1:2544257-2545608 GCF_000313985.2 Echinops telfairi
AAATGGTTACTATGCTAATGAACTTCTCCAGATGGAACACAGAACACAAACTGACTATATTTGTGGGGAATGGCAATGCAGGAGCTCAATAGGAGCAGCTATATCCAGGCCAGTGCCTGACTGTGGAACAAATCATAAACTGTCATATGTACGTTCAACTTGAAGCTGGAGGAAATTAAAATAAGTTCAGGAGAGCCAAATTACTACTTTGGGTCTATCCCAACTGAATTTTCAAGAAAAACTCAAGAATACATTTGCTGCCTTGAACACTAATGACAGAAGACTTAAGCCATGAGAGAACATCAAGAACATCATTCATGAAGAATGAAAATGTAAAAAAAAAAAAAAAGTCATTTAAACAGAAGATGGAAAGAAAATATCAAAGTGGATGTCAGAAGAAACTCTGAAACTTACTCTTAATTATAGAGCTGTTGTTGTTGTTGTTATTAGGTACCATCAATCAGTTCCTACCCATGGCAACCCTATGCACAAGAGAATGAATAGTTGTTCAGTCCTGCAAAAAAGAAGGCCATTGGTGAGGTGAATTGGCATTTTGTGGCAGCAATAACAAGCTCACACAAGAGAATAATTGCGAAGATCGCACAGGAACAGATCATATTTAGTTCTATTGTACATATAGCCACTGTTTTGTAACCAACTCCTTGGCAACTAACAGCAACAATAACAAGGAATGATATAAAAAATATGGCTCACACAGTTGTAGAAAACGTTAAGTCCATTCTAGTTCAAGTCTGTGGCTCAGAAACTATGCTGACGCTGACGCACTTAGGAATCAATAAAGGCGTAAGTAGAAGAATGGCAAAAGAGAGACCAGTTCTTCACAGTGTCCCTTATAATAAGGCCATATACCCAAGGGGCACCATCAAATAGTGAACTTATTGGTAGGTTTGACTCCATCCATATCTTCTTACCATTTACCAAAGTTGTCACAAAACTTAACCATCAGTTTACTATGCTTAGAGTGACAATTGTGTCACATTCAACCTGAAAAATAGAATTCCAAGATCTATGTTGAAATATAGGAGCCTTATCATCAGAACAAAAAAAATCATATCATTGTGAATAAGGGGGAATGCATAGTGGAGACCCAAAACCCATCTGTGGGCAATTGGACATCCCCTTACAGAAGGGTCGTGGGGAGGAGACAAGCCAGTCAGGGTGTGCAGTGTAGCAACGATGAAACATACAGGTTTCCTCTCGTTCCTAAATGCTTTCTCCTCCCCTCCCCCCACTATCATGATCCCAATTCTACCTTAAAAATCTGGCTAGACCAGAGGATGTACACTGGTACAGATAGGAACTGGATGCACAGGGAATCCAGGGCAGATGA
>NW_022111371.1:2545892-2547080 GCF_000313985.2 Echinops telfairi
GAATGTACAAATGTGCTTTACACAATTGATGTATGTATGGATTGTGATGAGTTGTATGAGTCCCTAATGAAATGATTTTTAAAAAAAGAGAAAGAAATATAGGAGCCTGGTGGCATAATGGTTGCTAGCCACAAGGTCAGTAGTTCAGCCCCCGCCCCCTGCTCTGCAGGAGAAAGACGAGGTTTTCTACTCCAATAAAAAGCTATAGTCTTGGAAGCTGACAGGGGCAGTTCTACTCTGTCCTCCAGGGTCACTAAGAGTCAACATCAATTCCATGGCAGTGAGCAAGCTGTACCAATCCAGCTGCAATACTATAATATTTGTACTTCGACAAGGAAGTTCAGTCAGTGCAACTATTATTCAAATATACATACCAGGCACTAAAGCTAGTAGTGATGAAATTGAATAACTCTCCTAATTTCTCCAGTAAGAACTTGAAAAAACTTGCATCAAGATGCATTGATGATCATTTGCAATTCAAATGCAAAATGTGGAAGCAAAGAGGAAGGAGCTGGAGCTGTCACTACGGTCTTGTTGATGGAAAGTTAGAAGTCTCCTGAGATCATTTTGCAAGGCCAGAGACTTCATCACAAATACCTTTCTTCAACCACATATATGCTATGAGATATGTGGACTTCACCACATGGGATATACAAGAATGAAATGGATTACATCTTTGAAAGGAGACAATGGAAAAACTCATTCTCATCAGGATAATTAAAGCCAGGTGCCAACTGTGGACTTTCAAGTTGAGAAGACCCTTGGTAGTGCTGGCAGGAAAGCCTTGGCCTGCTAACCTCAATGTTAGTGATCCAAACCCACCGGCTACTCTAAAGCAGGAAAGGAAGCTATCTGGTCCCATAAAAACCTACAGACTTGGAAAGGCTGTATAAAGAGTCATTATAAGTCATTATAAGTCAGAATCAACCAGATGCAGCGGGTATACATTCAAGTTGAAATTGAAGGAAATTAAAACAGATTCACAAGCCAAAATATGAACTTGAGTATATACACCTGAATTTAGAGAACATCTCACTAACAAACTTGAAGCAATGAATACTAATGGGAAAAGACCTGAGGAGTTATGAGCTCAAATCAGGAATATCATACATGAAGAAAACAAAGAGTCATAAAAAGAAAGGCCAAAAGTTATGTCAGAAGAGACTCAAAAACCTGTTATTGCACATA
>NW_022111371.1:2548198-2556905 GCF_000313985.2 Echinops telfairi
TTCCCAACTCAACAAAAGACAACATTATGGTAAAAGGAGAAAAGAATGGAGTCATCAATGATTTATTTTACTTCTATCCACAACCAATGTTCCTGGAAGCAGTAGGAATGAAATAAAACTAGATAAATATCCTACTGGTGAAATCTGTTGCACAAATGTCAAAGAGTAAAGATGTCACTTTGAGGACCCAAGAGCGCCTGACCCAAGCCATGGCAATCACCTCATGTGAAAAGTGGACAATGACCATCTAAGACTAGAGGAAAATGTATGCATCCTAAATTTAGGGTTTGGTGAAAAATGCTGGAAGTACCGTGGACTGGCAAAAGAACAAAGAGCTCCCTCGTGGATGCAGTACAGGGAGAAGGCTCCTTGCCAGCTAGAACGAGGAGATTTTGTCTCGTGCACTTTGGACATGTTATTGGGAGAGGCCAGGGTCTGGAGAAGGATGTTGTACTTGGTAAAGTAGAGGCACATGAAGAGGAGGAAGACTGGATAAAATTAATGGACACAGTAGCTACAACCATGGTCTCAAACAACATTGTGAGAGTGTGGAAGTACCTGCGCCCTGTTGTACTCTGTCTTCTATAGTGAAACTATATGTTGAAACCAACTATATGTCACTTAAGAACAACAACAAGCACATCAGTCCTTTATTCCACTAATATCCCACTAAATATATATACTAGTTTTTTTTTTCTGAATCATACTTCAGTTCCTCTAACTCAGTATAGACGGAGCCACAGGAATCCTTGTTTGAGAACGTTACATGTTAATATAAATATCTGCTAAGTAATAAACAAAACTAAGGAGGTAGACGAGGAGAGAAAGAGAAAAAAACAAACAAGCAAGGCTTTAAAAGAGATGGATTGACACCATCGTTGAAGCAATGGGCTCAGGCATAAGAACATGTTATTATCAGAAGGTACCAATTCCTAAAGAAGAAAATCATATTTGTCAAAGTGGAGGTTCAGCCAAAAAGGAGACCCTCAGTGAGAAGGATTGGCGTAGTAGCTGCGACAGTGGGTTCAAACATCACAGTAACTGGGAGGGGTATTTTTGGTCTGTTTGTTTGTGTGCATTTACTCAAATGCTAAGATATGACAAGTGGGACCAGAAATTTCCCTCTGGAAAAATGCCATGAAGTGTACCTCAAATTATAATCATTCCAATGGGTTGCATTCTGTCGTATATAAACCATAATAAACAATCAACCTCACAGCAATAGAGTCCATTCTGACTCGCGGTGACCTGTTTAAGACAAGGTAGAACTGCCTCTAGGGGTTTCAGACACTAACTCCACAATGGAACGATTTCGCTACCAGGGCTTCTTATTTTTCCGCTCATGGATGTAAGTTATTGTACTACATTTCTCTCTTTAATTCTCCTCAAACCTGACATATGTGTTTGTGGAATTAGTCTCTTGCTCACAATATGTTTCTTTTTAAGAGATTCTATGTTTTCCTGGACTTTGAATAAAGAAGATAGAAGAAGAACGGTGTTGGAGAAGAATTTGAAGGTACCATGGATTGCTAAAAAAACAAATCAATCTGTCTTGGAAGAAGTATGAACAGAGAGCTCCTTAGAGTCAAGTATGGCAAGACGTTTGTCTTACATACTTTGAGCATATTGTCAAGAGAGGCCAGAGTCTGAAGAAGGACATTATGCTTGGTAAAGTGGAGGGGCAGCAAAAAAGAGGAAGGCCTGTCCCCAGGAGGTGGATTGAAACCAAGTTTGAAACAAACAGGCTCAGAAATAAGGACAATTGTGAGAATGGTACAGGACAGGGCATTGTTTCGTTGTGTTGTGCATCGATTCTCTATGGGCTGTAACCAACTCAATGGCACCACCAACAACTCGTTGTTTCCTGGCATAAATTAAAATATAAGTCTGGTGTCTAACTATTTAACCACTTGGCTGTCAACTGAAAGGTTGATGGTTTCATCCCCTAAAGATTTGATGATCTAGCCCCACAGAGATGACAGCCTAAAAAGCCCCATGATCCATTGCATTCATTCTCATCAGACCACCTAATGAGTCCAACGTCAACTTGATGGCACCTAACAACAAAAACATAATGCTGTTTTCTCCCTGGAGACTTCAATCTCCAGTTCGTACTAATGTGTTTAAGATCACTTCATATATCTCCCTGAACACGTGCTCAACTCTAATGAAAAGGAATAGCTATAAGACACGTGAAAGTTCAATGTTGTAAGACAATGCAAAATGCATCACCTCCAGTTTAGTTTTATGGTTTAACCCGTTGATGTGTTCTATGCAATTTTGTGAGAATGTATAGGTGGGTATTTTTGTCTGTTGGATTATTTTTAATAGACAAACTGACTGAGTACATTATATTAAAGATAATAGGCAAGATATTTTTTATTTTTTAAAGAAAAACATTGATGAGTTTTCTGTAATAAATCATGTTCTGGTTGCCTGGAATTCCTCTAAATATTTTTTTTGTTTTGTTTGTTTCTTCTTCAGAGTGTACATTTTATTTTTGCCTTTGTTTGATTCTGTCTTATACTCCTATGAATCCTGAATTCATTTGTGCCAATATGCTGGTGCCAACATCTTGATTGCCCTTAATCCCAATCACTGCGACTTTTAGTTTGACTACTGAGAACAATGAACTCCTATTTTGTTGTTGTTGTTGGCGTCATCTCACATTTAGTATGTGTCCCAGATTTTCCAATTAGTATTAATGCTCAAATTAAAATAAGCCTGAATGAATTTCATATACGCTTCCTTGGTATTTTCAATTTCTCTCCTGGTTTCATCCAGCTGCATGTAGAATGAAACAGGTACTCATTCTGTTAAATGGTGACAGATCAGTCCCCTTTCATAACCCCATCCAGATAGAACAACATAATAACTCCCTTTCCAAGATGAGTTCTGGGGGAGTAGAAATGATCATCAACATGCTGGTGAGAAACCGAAAGGTTGATGGTTCAGGTCTATTCAGAAACTTCTTGATAGAAAATTTTGGTGATCTGCCTCAGAAAGTTTACCAGCAGAAAGACCCTCTGGAGCATAGTTCTCCCACATGCATGAGGTAACCACAATTTGGAGACAGCTCCGTGGTCATTGGTTTTAGGGGAAATTTGCAAGGTGTTGGAAAACCAGGAGTCCTGGCTGGATAGTGGGTCTATGTTGGGCTGCTAGGCTCAAGGTCACCAACACTCCAGAGGAGAAAGATGAGACTTTCTACTCTTATAAAGAGTGACAGTCTCAGGGCAGTTCTATGAAGTTCTACCTGTCCTGCAGGGCCTCTTATGAGTCAGAATTGACTGGATGACAGTGTTTGGCTTGGGTAATAGGTGGCTAGAGAACTTGTTTCATTCTTCTTCCAAGTGGTGAAGTGTTCAAGGTTTGCGCTTCTGCAACACATTGCGATGGTCTCTGGGTAGCATAAAGCCCTCAGACTGCAGTGCAGCAGATTCTATAGGAAATGACTGAATTGACAGATGGGCTATATCCGAACTATGTGTGGAATGTAAAGCCAAGATTTCCTGCTAAGTCTTTTCTGAAATGGCTTCCTACTGTGTTTTGTGCTTCTTTTATTACACAATGTAAAATTTAAATATGTATTTATTATTTAATGTATTAATTGAGTCTGAGTCAACTCGATGGTAGTAGGTTTTATTTCTCAATAAGCTACTTGGCTAGCAAAAAGAGGGGGGATTATCAATTTTAATAATCATGCTCTAAAAATTCATTTCATGAAAATCATGGAAAGTGATCAATAATTTTCCCTAAATGGCCATTGACATTTCCCACTCCCCCTGGGATCTTGAGGATTATTACTGTCCTCATGGAGATCAGAAGAAACAAGTATACCGGCTTAGTAAAAGCACCCGCTTCAAAAGGAAGTTGTTATTTTTAGCAAAACTCTTCCCTGAGACTTAAAGCAGAAACTTATTAATTCCAGTTATCGTTCAATGAGTTTCATCCATATCATGGATTAATGCTTTGAAATAATTATTGTAGAGGATCAAATATTTGTAATTTTTTGTGAAGTTTCATGTCTCAAATTCAGTTGAAAGTTATTATTTGTTGCCATGGAGATAATATTAGTTTAAACATGTTGAAGTACAGCCACAGAGAAAAACAGTGTCCTTACTTAAATCAGCCATCAATAAAGATGTCGTGTAATTGGGAATGTTTGTGGTATACTGATAAATATCATGACATCCAAAAATACAATGATACGCTACTGATTGGAATAGAAGTTCTACTTGTGGGAAATCTTTAGTATCTATGCATATTATAGCATATATATATAGTACATATATATTTGAAGCTATTATACTTGAACTATTTTGTGATGACAAATACAAAAGGGTATAAAAAAGTTCATGGGAAAATGGATCTTAAAGGAAATAGATATATATTTGTACATAAAAGTGCATACTTTCTCTCCTGTATCATCTTTAATTTCATCTTAGAAACTGTATTTTGAAATTTTATTCTTTAAAAATCTACTTTATAAATTAGTGCAAGAAGCCAAAGATAGTAGTACATGTTTTTAAAAGGAATATTCTGTTTCACTGTTCTCATGGAATTTTTTTCATCAATTAAAATATTTTAATCACTGTACTAACTTAAGTGATTTAAGAGACCTAAAACAGCATTTCAGTTTTTGAAGCACTTAGCCAATAGTACCTTCTAAACTAAGAGAAATAAAAATTTATTTTATAACAATCAAAGGGAGAACTAAAAGTTAAACAATGATTGGCAAAAAATCAATCTTGATATTAAATATTTCCAATTCATTATCTCATCTCAATGGAAGATTATTTTTATAAAGAAAGACTATCATTGCTGATGTCAGATGGATCTTGGCTGAAAGCAGAGATTACCAGAAAGATATTTACCTGTGTTTTATTGACTATCTAAAGGTTTTGGTTGGTAGTTATCACATAAAATTTTTGATAATGATACTATGAAGGAAAATTTCAGAACGTTTATTTGTTTTCATTTGGAATCTGTATGTAGACCAAGAGCCAGTTAGAAAAAACAAGGGTATATTGCACGGTTTAAATTCAAGAAAGCTGTGTGTCAAGCTTGTAACCTTTCACCATACTTTCAATCTACGTGATAAGCAAATAGTCTGAGATGGATTATATGAAGAGCCTGGTGTCAGGATTGAAGGAAGACTCATAAACAACCTGTAATATGCAGATGGTATGAACATGCTTGATATGACCATGCTTGTGGAGCTGAAAGAGGACTTGAAGTACTTACTGATAAAAATCAGAGACTACACCTTTAAGTATAAATTTCACCTTAACATCAGATAGATACATACATACATGCATGCATACATACTTACAATTGATCCATAGAACAACATCATGATAAATGAAGAACAGATTGACGTTATCAAGGATGGTATTTTAAACTAAACTTGTCAAAGATGTCATGTTTCTCGGATCAATAATCAATACTCATGGAAATAGCAGTTTTGAAAATTAACAATGTATCTAATTGAGCAAATCTTCTACAAAATATTTCTTTATTGTGTTAAAAATAAATATGTCACTTTGAGGAATAAAGTATATATGCGTGACTCAAGTCATGATACTGGTTCTTCAGAAAAATGGTAGAAAAATTCTATTTTCTTATCATTCAATTTTCCACTAATATTTGAAGCACTCTTTCATGCATGTGAAAACTGGAAAATGAATGTCGTAGCTATTCAGTGACATGAAGTCAGCTCTGACCCATAGTGACTCACACAGAGTGAAACACTTCACGGTGTGTGCCATCCTCACAGTGGTCCTTGAAGAAGGACATCATACCTGGCAGAGTGGAAGGGCAGAGGAAGAGAAGAAGGCTATCCATGAAATGAACAGATACAGTGAATGTGTCAGTGGGCTCAGGTGCGGGAACAATAGTGAGGCTGGCACAGAACCAGGCAGTATTTAGTTCTGTGGAGCAGAGGTAAGCTATGGGTGGGAACTGACTTGATGGTACCTAACAACATCAATAACAACAACCCTGACCCTAACCCCCTTACAACTGATTGGCTGATCACCCAGGGTCACAGCACAGGGGAGGTCACATCATTTCTTTATTGCTGAAGTTCTGAGAATAATGGCTCAGTGAAGTTGACATACTTTTTTGGGTGGATCCAGATTCAAATTTGTGGCAGTGACATAATCCCCTGTCAACTTGCGAAGGGGTGGAGTCTAGCCTGTCAATCAGGTCACAGCTGGATGACCTCATGTGGAGGCACGATGGAGATAAATAACTGACTGGAGAACAGATACACACAGACTCGCTGCTTGGTCTTCTTGCTGACAAGCCACATGGAGCTACGCTCATGTAGCTGGAGCCCTGACGCTGGAGGAGCCACGTGGAGACCCACATCAGTGCTGAGATGCTTCCACCACCACTGGATCCACTAGACTTTCCACCCACCGGCCTGTAATCTTCCTGAATTTGCCATCATTGCATGGCTGCATGAGTTTGAAGAAGAATTTATAGACTGATATCAGACATATGGGCTAATATTAGACTTATAGACTTGATCTGGACTTTCGGGGATATTTTCTTAATGTACGCTTGCTCTTTGATATAAAGTTCTCTTTTACACAGAACTGTTATACCCAGGAAACTAAATATTGCCTTTAAAGGAACCCCTGTCCAAAACTAATGTAGCTGAAGCTTTTCTTTCACCCTGAGTTCAGAATTCTTTCTTTCCTATCTGAATTTAATCTCAAAAAAGTTTTAGGTTTTTTTCTGGTTAGAAAGGCAAAGGCTTATCTTGTGGAATGATCTCTGGAAAATGGGGGAGGGCAAAGTGCAAACAATCACGTGAAGATAAGCCAATCATTGATTTTCTGTATTCCTCCCTTCTTTTCTCTCATAAGCTCTACTTGCCTAGCTTCTTTAAGCCATTTGCTTTTTCCACCTGAAATCAACATACATATAGACTCACTGCTCAAAAAAAATCTTACATTCAATGTGTGTGAGTTTTGATTATTTTTTAACAATTCCAAGAAGGATGAGTTTTTATCCATTCATTTTTTGCATGGCAGTGATACTAGCCTTCATAGTGACCTTGTAGGACAGAATAGAATAGCCCCCATGCGTTTCTGAGACTGTCCCTCTTCACAGGAGCAGAAAACCCCATCTTTTTCCCTATATAGGGTTGCTATGAGTCAGAATCAACTCATTGGCAGTGAGTTCAGTGTTTGGTTTGGATATTGCTAGCCTTGCTCAGAGAATCTGATTTGTAGCTAGATTAGGAATAAGGGGGCTGTCTCCACTAAATGCCTACTCTAAACAAAAATCAGCGCACACACTACCATAATAAAGGGGTTAGAAAGGAATCAGGCCCGCTAATTAGACACCTATGGGAAAATCCAAACTGGGCATGCGCAGACCCAGGCCATTTAGGGCCCGGTGGAAGCCAACCTGGGCACACTCACATTAGGCACAAGAAATATTACATCACACATCGTGCCTAAACTCGGTCAGTAAGATTGGCCAATACCCTTAACCACACCTCCCCAGTCAGTGGGGATTGGAGGGCATAAATACCAAATTGCGGGCAAACCACTTTCTCTTGTTCAGGTGCTCTCTTGCAGGTTGGAGGGTGGGGTTGCATAAGGGCCCCTGGGCCATTTGGGGCTTGAACTCGATCTCATGCTCTCAGGCCACTGTCTCTCGGGCTGCCCTCTCTGCCTTGGCTGCATATTGGTGCTCTGTTCACTACTCCTTCCACTGTGTTTTCCTCACCCCTTTGAAGTGATGGAGTGGTCATTTTCAGTCACAAACTTTCCCCTCGCACCCCTGCCCCACCCCTGCCATGTGGCCTTGCACACGTTCCAGGGTTGGTGTGTGCTTTCTGAGTAATACCTGAAACTTCCCTTCCCTCATAAAAATTACTGGGGTTACAAAAGTGCTTCTGCCTCATGAATTCTTTCAACGTTAAGAAGCAAAATATAAGGTAAATCATCCCAGAAACCAAACAAATCCACAATGTAAAAATCCTAGAATTTCAGGTGATTGAGTTGCATTCAAAGGCAAAGAAATAAGTTTGAAGTGCCTTTTATTTTATTTTTAAGATTGACTCTATGTAGGGGTAAAAAAAAACTCTTCTGTTGTAAGAAATTCACTGGGCAGTTTTTCAAATTAATGCAGTTTAACTATTACATTAACTTAATGGCTATTTTCCCCTACTTTAACCATGTTAAATGTGCCGGCAATAATGAGCTTCCAATGCTGTCTCTCTTAAGTCTCAGAGGCATCTTTAGGGCTGCTGCTTATCTCCTGGATCATAAAGCTGCATAATTTAGTATTCAAACAATTCATTTAAAACTGCAGCTCTCAGAATTACCGTCATATTAATCAGAACAAAGTCATTTTAACCGTCAGCTGGGTTTATCTCTAGTTAGCAAATTTGCAAGTGAAAGTGAGATAAGTAAAAATGTACACGGAGCTCCAGTTTTGTCCTGGATCCACTCCTGTATTGGCAGGGAAATCAATAAAGGTTTGGTACAGGTTTGCAGTTCACAGTGGCTGAGGTTCCATAGTTATTCTGATAAATCAAGACTTTAATCTTATAATCCCCGCTCATTCACAGTTAATATTTAGTCACCTATTGTTTATTCTCCTTTTTTTATATTTTATCTTAGCCTATCTTGTTTTACTATTTCGTTTTATTTTCTAAATTTTAGAAATTCTTCCACAAATT
>NW_022111371.1:2557954-2569406 GCF_000313985.2 Echinops telfairi
TTCCTGAATCTCGGAACAAGATCTGAACTATTTTGGAAGGTTGTAATCTTAATGAAACTCCTCGCACCTTCAAACACATCTATAGTTTATGTGCAGAGGCGGTTCAATTTTTACATTAATTTTTTTTGTTTGTTTTTGCCCTCTGGAACTTGAGAAGCAATTAGACCTTGATTTGCATGCAAATGCGCAGGAAGTTGGCTGGTCTCTCCAGGTGCACTGTAGGTCTGGGCTGCATTTCTCAGGTGTGACCGCTGCATCTCAATGGGCCTTTCCGAAGCAATGACTGAGGGTGGGGAATGGCGGAGGACAGTAGAAATGAATTGCTAACCAATTCCCCTCCTCACAATTCCCCTCCTCACAAGAATAGTTTCAACCAAACCCATGTTGCTAGCCATGTCTCATCCTGCTCAATATAAGAAATAAAGAGACTGGATGGAAGTGAAGGAGTAAACTCCATTTCTGCTGATTAAGTCAGGTATAAACTGGGATTGGAGTCACCGAGGCAAGCCCTTAAAAAGGGGGTCTGTTGGGTTGTGGGTGTATACCAGGAAATAAACTGAGATGATTTAATTAAGTAACATTTCTGAGGAATGATCATGACTATGAATTAATATATTTCCCAGTATAATTAAATCCTAGAGAAGTTTTTTTTTCTCCATTTATCCTGATGGTGTTTATTGATCCAAATGCGAGGATTTTTGTTTTATTTATGTTCAGGTGTAGACAAATTACAAGTGATCATAGTACTATAGGTGTGCAGATGTAGTCATTAATCTTCATAATTAATTACAGCCATTGATAACACATAAAGGAAAAGGTGTGCTCCAATAATACTTTATTTACAAAATAACTGTCAGCCTGCCAAACCTAGGGTAGGGAATATTAATCTTTAATAATTGTATACTACTGTGATTTAATTGTTTTACTCTGAAATCAGTTGCTTTTTTGACCGGATAATCATTTGACAAAGCTCAAGAAAATAATTTTGGAGGCTAGCTACTGAAAGATGACAATATAATGGGGCAACTTGGCTTTGGAATTTAAGTGGTATGTGCTGAAGGTCTAATGCTATCACTTGAAAATGCTATGACCTTTCATGACTCACTTAATACTTTCAGCCCTGATGGGAGCATTTGTGAATCAGGAATACTTTATATAATTGTGGGAGGGTCAATGAAGAAAGGTGTGAGACAAATGATGCCCCTCAATAAATTGCAACCCTTTGTTGATAGCTATGTAACTCTTTCAAAGGCCAATGAGTTTTAGGAGATTTTGTTTTTCTCTAGAGCCCCGCTTCTTCTTGGTTTCCAATCAATGAGTGTCATATGCCTTCATGTGCAGGTTCTACATGTCCCATGCATGACTGCAGTCTTATCTGTAGGTTACTTGGCATATCTTCACCTGCCTGGTCTTCTTTATCACTACTCTGGCCAATCTTAAAGTTACAGTATTATCCTTTAACTGATGTTCTCAGTGATAAGTGGGGGTGACAATGTTGGCGCTGGAATTAGAGCTTATATAATGCCATTTTCTTCTCATTATTTTTAAATGTATTAATGAGAGTACAAAATATTTTGAACTCCGTGACAAATTTTCAGGCAAACAATAAACCCCAGCCAGACCCCTGATATGGATTAGA
Organism: Echinops telfairi; assembly: GCF_000313985.2. Taxonomy (NCBI): domain Eukaryota; kingdom Metazoa; phylum Chordata; class Mammalia; order Afrosoricida; family Tenrecidae; genus Echinops; species Echinops telfairi. Next base: position 2,559,594 of record NW_022111371.1, read on the forward strand.
ATCCTACTCATAGTGTGGCCCTGTAGGACAGAATTGAACGGACCCTTGCATTTCTGAGGTTGTGAATCTTTACAGGAGTGGAAAGTTTCATTTTTCCTCCACAGTGTGATTGGTGGATTTGAACTGCTTACCTTGAACAGTCCAAGATATAACCCAAGAAGTAACCAGAGCACTTTAGCCAATCAATAGACAGGTTTCTAATGGGAATAACAACAGCTTAGATTAAGCAACAGCATTTACATATGGACAAATCCAGAAGGGTTAGGAAGGAAGAAGGAATTAAAACAAGAGACCCAGAAAGTAAGAGGGATACATGTTACATTGGGGCAATTGTAAATGACAAGAAACACCATGTGTAAGAGTTGTCCATTGGAAACCGAATGTGCCCAAGAAACCATATAATTCACCAAAAAAAAAGTGTGAAAGATAAAAAAACGACCAACCATTTCTCCTAGGTAGTGCAAGGACAGACCAAAGGCATGGCTTTTGGCTTTCCTAACGATTCCTATGAGAACCTCTGGGGTATTTTTCCTCTGTAGCTTATAGGACTGCCAGGAGGTGATAAGGACCTGATGGCCACAGCTTTGGCTTGGCTTTACCAAACACTTAATGTAGTTCTCTTTTTGAGGGCCTTCCTCTTTTTCTTGAGCCCTATGCTAGTTAAGGTTTATCGTGCCAACCTGGCCGATAAACACGTGGAATTAATTGAAGGGTGGAGAGATAAATGTCTCAATGAGCCTGGCCTTCTGGTTCTCTGGTCTCTTGCTCTCTGATGATTGGATCACTGTGCAGCTGCCTTGGCTAGTTCTCTGCCTCAGCTGGCAAGGTTCACTTTTTGTGAGACATCCCTAAGGAGAAGCCACATGGATCTACCCTGATGCAGCCCTGGGTGCTGGAGAAGCTGAGTGGAGACCCCTGCCAGCGCTGAGATGCTTACACTGCCACTGGATTCAAAGACTTTCTAGCCACTAACTTGTGATTGTCCTGCATTCGGTGTCATTGCGTGTGGTTTGTGAGATTGAGGAGGACTTTGTAAATCGGTCTCAGACATTTGGGCTAAGGTCAGACTTATGGACATGGACTTGGACAGGACTTGGTTGGAATGCTTTATTAATGTACCCTTGACCTTTATATAAAGTTCTCTCTTATACACATATGAGTTTCTGTGGCTGTGTTTCTCTTGTCTACCCAGACTCACACAACCCCCTTCCTTACCAACCATGATGTCCTTTTCTAGAGATTAGCCTTTGGGGATAACACCCTAAGTATATGAAATGAAATATCGCCACCCTTGCTTCTAAGGAGCATTCTAGCTTTACCTATTTCAAGAAAGAATTGTTCTTCTGGTGGTCTATAGTACTTTTCAATGTTCTCCATGAACGCTATTGTTCAAATGCATAAATTAGCTCTTCTTAGATCTTCCTTATTCACCATCCAACTTTCATATGTACACAAGGTGATGTCAAGGAAATACCATAAGTCCAATTAGGGTACTTACTCCTCAAAGTGACATATTTGTTCATTAACACTTGTAGAGGTCTTTTGCAGCAGATTTGCCCAAACACAATACTGGTTTGATTTCTTGACTGCTCCATCCATGATCTGTTATCTTTATTTCCAATTTTCTGCCACCTTTTGAAATTTCTTCAGAGACTCACAACCCATCATAATGATCAAATTCCCTGCATATTCTGTCCATTATAGGAGATCTGGTAGTGCAGTGGCTTAATTGTTGGGCTGATAACTAAGTATCCACCAGTCTGAACCCACAACCTCTCTTTGGAAAAAAAGATAAGACTGTCTCCCCTGGTAATGAATAATAGTCTCTAAAAGTTTTACACTCTTGGAAACTCAAGAGAGCAGTTCTATCCTGTCCTAAAGGTTCACTACGAGTCAGAATTGATTAGTCATCAGTGAGTTTCCCCCTTCAACCTCTGTCCATGTCATTCCCTAAGAATTCTAACATGGACCCCCCACGCCAACCACTGCCATTACGGGGTGAGGAGAGCAAACTTGGAGGGAAAAACAAACGTGGGCATCGCTCTTCCGTACATGTCCTGACTTGGGGGCAGCTCACCATTTCCCCACTGATTCAGTGTTCTTATACAAAAATTTTCAGTGAATGAAATATTCTTGCATGGGATTAGTGTTGGACTGGCAAATATTTGCATAATGACATCTTACTCCAGCCTCTCAAAAACCCTGAGAAGGAATACATGGCTACAGCCACATGTAAATGAGAAATCTGACACTTACTACATACATACCAACCAGCAAAGAGAGGAAATACAGAGTTTAAATATTGAACTGTTTCTATTCATCCAAATGCTTCTATAACTTTCTCTGTGTACTTGATGTTAGAAATCACTACCAGTGTAATTATGGCGGATGTGAAGCTGGGTAGGCAGGCTTCATTTGTGATGTTTAGGAAGGCTCTCTTCATCCCTCTGAGTCACTGCTGTGTGTTCACCTACTCTTTCACACCCATTTATTGCCATTAAGTCTATACTGACTCAATGGCCCTATAGGACAGTGTAGAATTGCGCTTGTGGGTTTCCCAGACTGCAATTCTTTAGGGGAGTAGAAAGTCCATCTTTCTCCTAAGGAGCAGCTGGTGGTTCTGAACGGCTGACCTTATGGTTAGCAGCCCAATGCATACATACTATGCTGCCAGGGCTCCTGTTTTCTATAATGCCTTCCACCAAATACCTTTGATCTTTGAACCATTTTCTAATCTAACCAGAAAGCAGGAAGGAAAGGTGAGGGGAGATGGAGGACTAGGAAAGGGAGAGGGAGAGGGATAAAAGGAGAGAGAGAGAGAAACGTTTGTAAAAGAGCATAAAGGGTTAATTTATATATTCCTAAAAAGGGGACACTACATAGAGAAGCACAAAAGCCACAAAAAAGTTTCTCTCCTTTTTGCCTTTTACAAAGTTTATATACATATATGTTTTCATTTCTTGGACTAGATGTTTTATAACAATCTGGTTAAATAAGGAAACACTATAAAATTCTTTTACTTAAGTGCCTTGAGTCACAATGAACAATTTTCATATTTCTTCAAATTAACTCATATCCTTCCTATTTAAGTTATTTCTTAGAGATTTGTAAGCCTTCTCAGGGGTAACTAGAAACAAAGAAAATGCAGGAAAATATACAAAAGCACCTGTCTTCCCTTGAGTGAATTACACTTAAAATAATCCATGATATTCATCTATCATATTGTTGTTTACAGGATCCCTGCTGGTGGTGTACTGGTTACACATTGGGCTGCGATCTTCATGGTCAGCAGTTTGAAACCAAGAGCAGCTCTGTGGGAGAAAGACATCAGGACTTTCTATTCCTGTGAATAGTAACGGTCTCAGAAACCTACAGAGGGTCACTAAGACTGAGCAATGACTAGATGGCCGTGAGCTTGGTTTGTTTGTTTTATTGTATTTTACAAAGCATTTACAATTTTTCATTCAGTTAGGCATCAGACCGCTGAAGCAATCATGACCATGATTATTTAGCACATGTTCTACCCATTAGAAAACAGAGACCTCTTGGAAGACAGATTCATTTGATATTTTCCCTCTCTGTATTCAGATCTGTAGCCCAAGCTGTAGTTAGGTGTGATTTTGTCAGTTCTGACTCATAGGCACCCAAGGACAGCAGACCAGAACATCACCTGGGCCTGTGCTATCTGCACAATTGTTCTTCTGTCTGCGCCCATTGGTGCAACCCCTGTTTCACCTCATCTTGTCAAGGGCCTTGCTATTTCGCTGCCCCTCTGCTTTACCAAGCGTGGTGTGAACTGCTCTCTCCTGGCAACATGTCCTAAGTACAAGAGACATACATGCTTCTAAAGATCATGAGAAAGCCCAGAGGAAGCACATAAAAATTTGAATGAATGAATTAAAGACTGAATGAAATTTGGAAGGAAGGATAGGTATCTTGCCATGGTCATACAGAGAGAGAGTAAGAAGTAAAAACAATATTTCTGAACCCAAATACAGCACTTATGCAATTAAATCCGAGCACACTCATTAACCACATTCACAGGATTCCGGGAGAGCCTGCTAAAAGCTTGATACACAGGAGACAACTGCTGGGGAGCCAGGCCTAACAAAACCATTACAATCACTAAACTTAGGTTCAAGTCTTGGTTTTACCACTTATTCACTTACAGTTTAACTGCATTAAGCCTCCCTTTCTAAGGGCAAGTGCTCCTTTGCAGTTTAACTAAGAGCCCAGGTAAGCATGTGTTTATTGTAAAACCCAGCCACATTCGAAATCATTTCAATTTAGCATTTTGTAAAGCGAAGACACAGAGCACAGATTCTAATGGTCTAAGGACTGATTTGGAAGCATTGGCATCCTTCCAGCGTCTTCATTTACTGTTTATAATTTATATAGAGCATACAACGCCCACAGCATTTTAATGCTTATGCAAATGGATGCTAAATATATCCAAGTATGTTGGGAACAGTTGCTGTTTCCCACGTGCCCATCTTCAAGCTGCACGAACAATCATTGTTGGCTGCCAAGATCCTGAGGGAGAGCCTTGTCTGATATCCATCCATGTTCCTGAGGAAAGTGAACTATGGTACCGAGACCGGGGATTTGAGTCTGGCCCTGGGACAGGACCTGGCATCCTCCAACAATTAAAATGCCATATTGCATCTAACATTGGCTGAAGCAATGGTCTCAACATAACAACTTTAAAGATGTCGCGGGCCCCACCAGTGCTTTGTTCCCTATAGAGTGCTTTTCTGATTTGGGCAGACCAGATAGCACCTAACAACGATAAAAACAGAGTGTATATGTTCCCTTCTCTGTGAAATTGAAATGATTTCTTTAAAAAAAGACAGATTTGAGGCTTTTTAATGGGATTTTCTTTTTTCCTTTTTATTAAATACTTTTATTGGGGGCTCTTATATCTCATCACAATCCAAACATTCATCCAGTGTGTCAAGCACATTTGCATGTATGCCGCCATCATCATTTTCAAAGCATTCTCTTCCCACTTGAGCCTCTGATATCAGCTCCCTATTTCTTCCCCCTCCCTCCCCCACAAACCCGTGATCTGAGGCTTTTGAGTTACCATTTGTGTGCAGTGTGTATGTGCATGCACGAAGATATGCTTAATAGAAGTTGTCCACCATCATCAACTTGCTTGTGAGTCCCAACAATTGTCTTAATATGACAGCAAAGTGAACATTCTCACAGGAGGAGGACCTGGGAATGTTCTCTGAAGATACCTGAAATAACTGAACTAGGGTGAAAAATCCTTTGTGTGTTCTCCAAGATTTCATGGCCCTAAATTATTACCTGGAAGAATGGAAGGGCTTCGGTTCTGTAGAACTATGCAGGCAAAAACTTAGCTGCTTCCCCAAATTAAGTTACAACACCTAATCATCAAATTCCAACTGAAGCAGTGTCAGAATCATACATCTCACATTTTAATTTTCAACATTTTCCTTTTTTCAGGTCATAAATTGTCTTAGACTGGGTTCTCTAGAGAAGCAAAACCAGTGATGTGTGTGTGTGTGTGTGTGTTTAAATTGGTGGAATTGATGGACTAATCATGAAATGTGACAACTACCTGCCAACTGATTAGAAGTGATCCATATTTGTGACCATTCTAAAGAAAGGTGATTCAACGGAATGGTGAAATTATAGAATATTAACATTGATATCACACACAAATAAAATTCTGAATAAGATCTCCCAACAATGGTCACAGTGGTACATTGACAGAGAACTGCCAAAAGTGGAGAAAATGTTGACGATGTCCAGGATTTTGATTTGCTTAGATCCACAGTCAATGCTCATGGAAGCAGCAGTTAAGAGATCAAAAGATGTACTGCACTAGGTAAATTCCTTTAGAGTATTGAAGAGCAAGGATGTACTGTGAGGACTAAGGTACACCTGACCCAAGCAATGGTATTCTCTATTGCATCATATGCATGTGAAAGTTGGTCATTGAGTAAGGAAGACCATAGAAGAATCAATGCATTTGAACTGTAGTCCTGGAGATAAAATATTGAAAGTACCCTGACCAGCTAAAAGGACAAACCAATACGTGTTGGAAGAAATAAGATCAGAGTGCTCCCTAGGGGCCAGATGGTCAGACATTTTCTTACATACTTTGGACATATCGTCAGGAGAGACCAGTTCCTGGGGAAGGACATCATGTTTGATAAAGTGGAAGGGCAATAAAGGAGGAAGGTCCTCAATGAGAGTGATTGACACGGTGGCTATAAAAATAGACTCAAACATAAGAACCAGCGTGGGATGGTGCATGGCTAGGTGGTGTTCCACTCTGCTTTGCTTAGGGTCATATTTGGTAAAGGGAACTGCACAGGACTGTTCAGTATTCCTTATGCTTAGGGTTGTGATGCATTGGAGTGGCCTTGATGACAACTAATAGCAACCACATACATAAAAAGAAATTTTTATCAAGAAATTGGATCACACCCTGTAGAAGTGAACCAGGCTGTTTGTAAGTCCTTGAGTCAGATGTTAAGCTGGAGGCTTCTCCTGACCCCAGTATCCCTGGGGGTTGATAGACTCAACATTGGCAGGAAGACCTCAGGCTGTGATTGCAGATGCAGATGAATTCAAGGTCAGTGGGTCAGGCTTTTAGCTGGAACTGAAATTATCCCAAGGTCATCCGGTCAGAAGGTTGGCCATTGATGGCTCCTAGGATCAGCTGACCAGATGGTGACTCTTGGCTTAAGTCCAAAGAGCCAAAGGTAAATGAGCCAGATATAGGATCTAGATCCAGCAAAAAGCAGGTAAATTCTTGCACAGGGTCCAATTATGTAGGCCACCCACCCCAGCCCACACAGGAAACTTCCTTTCTATTTCATCAGAATTCTGAGTTGAATAAGAGAGTTAGTTACATTCCATCCTAATCTTGGCAGCTCACAGCAAATCTCATTATAAAGTTGATCACATTGTGTTAGGTCACAGTTGTTCCTGTTAGATGTCATGGAGTCAGTTGCTACTCCTAGGGACCCTGTGCAAAGCAGAACGAAATGCTACCTAGTCACACACCATCCCCACCATGATTGTTATGTCCAACATAAGGATTCTTATGTCAAACCTATGCCTATAGTTGCACTACTGTGTCAATCAATCTTGCTGAGAGCCTTCCTATTTTTGCTTCCCCTCCTGTGTACCAAGCATGATGTCCTTCTCCAGGCAGTAGCCTCTCCTGACAAAAGGTCCAAAATATGTGAGATAAAGTCTTGCCATCTTCTCTTCTAAGGAAGGTTCTGGCTGCACTTCTTCCCAGACAGATTTGTTTCTGCTTTTGGCTGTCCATGGTACTTTCCATCTCCTTCCCCACATGCATCAATACCTCTGGTTTCAATGTCTAAATTTTACACTTTCACGAGGCAATAAATATGGCTTATTATAAATAAATAATAACCAGGCACACATTAATCCACCATTGTTTTTCCACACTTTAAAGTGGTCTAGTGCAGCGGATTTACCCAATGCAATACGTAGTTTGATCTCCTGACTGCTACTTCTGTGAGCATTGCATGTAGATCCAAGCATACTGAAATCCTTGACAACTGCCGTCTTTTCTATTTATCATGATGTTACCTATTGGTTGAGTCGTGAGGAGTCTGTCTTCTTAACAATGAGTTGTAATCCATATTGAAGCCTGCAGTTCTTGATCCTCATCAAGTGCTGCGACTCCTCCTCACTTCAAGCAAGCAAGGTTGTGTCATCTGCATTATCACAGGTTGTTAATAAAACTTCCTTTAATCCTCATGCCAAATTATTCTTTGTATAATCCGGTTTCTATGATTACTTGCTCAGCATATTCTAGACCTTAATTGCCAAACCACCATGAAGCTTTGCCCAGTCAAATTCACAAAACCTCATTATCATATGCATTTATTTAAAATAAAATACAATTCTGGACATTTCCCCTTCTCTTTTCTATCCAGGATATCCTGTAAACACCTCAATTGATGGGAAAGGGCACTTGAATAGTAGTAAGATGTTTTAGTTTCTGGAGCTGTGGAGAAACGAATGCCACCGCAGGATGCCTTCAAAGAACAGAAAAGCATTTCCTCACAGTTCAGGCGGCTTATTATTTTATTGTTAGCTGCCGCTACATTGGCCCCTTACTCATAGGGACTGCTTGCACAGAGAAACAAAATTGTGCTTGAACCTGTAGCTGTGAATATAACCCTGTGATCCACCGGATAGTCCTCGACTAACTATTGGAAGTGTATTTACACTTCCTCCTACTCTACCTTAATTTGTGAACTGTGCTGGCACCAATCTGGAAGTTGTTCATCTGGGTTCACTTTGTGATGTGCAGAGTAGACCCTTCCTTGTCTGTCCCAGCTTCTGGTAACTGTAGTAATCCATAGAGGTACCTCTGTCTCCGGCGTCTGTGTTACTCTTCTCCCTGTTTTACTATGTGTCCATTCTATTGTTTGTTTGTTAACTCTAGGGTGATTAGATTTCGAAAACAACCTACCAGGTTTGGCCTAATTAGCACAATAGATATTATTCCCAAACAGGATCCTATAACACGTAGCCTGAAGGATAAAACTTCAGTGCTCATCTTATCTTGCTTCGCACATGCTGAGGTGAACAGCCTGCCTGGTACTCATTCTCCTTCATCCGTTCACGCAGACTCTATCTGAAACAACTGTGTTCTTGCTTGTACATTTTCAGCAGCAACTCTTTGTCCTCGAGATGAAGCCCCAGACACCATATTTTAGCTAATTATTAAAAAACAGCAACAAAACTTGTTACTGAGAATGAGAAAGATAATTATAGAGCAAATCAATTTTCTATTCAACAATTTATAAATATTATGTTCCATGTGATTATTTTCCCATCCTTCCAAGCCCCCCTCCCTCATGAACCCTTGATAATTTATAAATTATTATTATTTTGTCATATCTTCCACTGTCTGTTGTCTCCCTTCACCCACTTTTTTATTGTCTGCTGCCCAGAGAGGGAGTTATATATAGATCCTGTGATCAGTTCCCCCTTTCTACACCACCTTCCCTCAACCCTCCCGGTATCATCACTCTCACCACTCATTCTGAGGGGTTCATGTATCCTGGATTCCCTGTGTTTCCAGTTTCTATCTGTACCAGTGTACATCCTCTGGTCTAGCAAGATTTGTAAGGTAGAATTGGGATCATGATAGTAGGGGGGAGGAAACAATAAAGAACTCGAGGAAAGTTGTATGTTTCTTCGGTGCTATACTGCATCCAGACTGGCTCATTTCCTCCCCACAACTCTTCTGTAAGGGGATGTCCAGTTGCCTACACATGGGCTTTGGGTCCCCACTCTGCACTCCCTCTCATTCACAATGATATGACTTTTTGTTCTTTGATACCTGATACCTGATCCCATCAACACCTCGTGATCACACAGGCTGGTGTTCTTCTTCCATGTGGGCTCTGTTGCTTATCAACTAGATGGCCACTTGTTTATCTTCAAGCCTTTAAGACCCCAGATGCTGTCTCTTTTGATAGCCAGGCACATCAGCTTTCTTCACCACCTTTGCTTATGCACCTGCTTTGTCTTCAGTGATTGTGTCGGGAAGGTGAGCATCATGGAATGCCAGTTTAATGGAACAAAGTGTTCTTGCATTGAGGGAGTACTTGAGGATTATTGGGGGCTCTTATAACTCTTGTTACAATCCATACATCAATTGTATCAGACATAGCTTTCCACTTCATTTTTCTGCTTCCTGTTCTCCAGTCCCTGAAGCTACAGGAATCCAGGGAAGCCTCTAGCTTACAGCTGACACATCCACCTGAACCAGATTGCACTTAT
>NW_022111371.1:2570579-2571760 GCF_000313985.2 Echinops telfairi
GGAATGACACTGTTAATTTCCGATAAAATATTTTGTTTTGTTTTGTTTGGTTTTAAGGCAAAAAACCAGTAAGAACATTATATAATCATTAAAAAGTCAAGTTAACAAGAAAACACATCCATAATAAATACCTATGTACCCAATGAAAGAATTTCAACATGTATGAATGCAATTCTAACAACCCCAAAGAAAGAAGTAGACAATTCTAAAATAATAGTAGCTGATTTTATTATACCATTTTTGATGTAGGTTCTAACAACTAGGGTGAAGTTCAACGAAGACATACAAGATCGAAATGACACACTCAGACAATTTGACCACAGAGATATATAGGAAGCACTGCACACAGCAGCGGTGTAGTAATTACTCTTTTTCAACACATACGGATCATTCTCCAGAACAGATCATGTCAGGCCACAAAGAAATCCTTCATAAATTTAAACTCAGTGAAATACAAAAGGCTTTTCTCAGATGATGACACTGTGTGAAATTAGAAATCAACAATAGAATGATCGATAAGAAATATATAATACGGGGCTGGCCCCAATCCCAACTATGTGGACACCCCACCCCAGAAGAATGCACTTCAGAGGACAGCACTGGGGCTACAGTTGGAGAGAGGGACACATCTGATCAGAGCACACAGGAGCAAATGAAGAAGGAAGAAGAGAGAGTGGAATACATCCTGGCCCACCAAGCCCCAAGGAAGATGTTCCTGCCAGGAGCAGACGATGCATGGGGAGGACCATAGGGCCAGCCCCACCACAGGACACAACATCCTGCACTGAACCATGGCGCTGTAGGGGACAATACTGGTGACACAGTGCAGAAATTATGTGCAATCTGACCCCATCATACTGGAGCAAAACACTAAGGGCATGCAACAGAGCAGCAAGAGGAGCAAAGTGATGAAGTCTCCTGCGAATACTAATAATAGACTTTGGAGGCAGAGTGTGGGACCCCATCAGACTAGACTGGAAAACACTCGTAAATGCCAACAAACAGACCTTGAACTATTTATAGGCCTTTCCATTTTTGTCAGTGGCTTTCTTTTTGTTGTTGTTACTGTTTTTTTGGTCTTGACTTTCTTTGTTGTTTTATTTGGATTTGCCTGTTTTTTGCACTTATTAATGTATCTGCATGTCTATCTAGTTAAAATAGGCGGGGTAAATATTTTGGAG
>NW_022111371.1:2572423-2574270 GCF_000313985.2 Echinops telfairi
TACATGGAAACTGAGTAACCCTGTGAAAAAATTTTTTGTGGTTGTGACAATTAAACTGGTCCCCAATTCCCAGTGGTTACCAGGTAAAGCCTAGTAAAATTTTGTTTTACCAAATCCTGCAATTGATTTGTCAATATGTTAGTGTAGATTGTCTAGAGAAACAAAACCAGTGACATTCATCTATGTAGAAGAAATAACTTTATATGAAGAATTAATTTTATATCAAAAAGGCAACCCAGTCCAGTTCAACTCTAGCCTTCAGCCTCCCTCACATAGCTGCAAGGCTGATGATGCAGAAAGGTGAAGCAGGAAGCAAGAAGCGGGGAGAACACAGGCTGATGGGTTCAGAGTCACATGGTTCCAAAGTCAGCGGAAATATGGCAGGGCACCAACAGTTCGCCAGGTTGGTAACTTATATGGGAACCCTAGGAGGCAGAGTCCCAGTGAGAAGGCAGGTGAAGGACCAAAGAATGTGAAGTTCCAGGGTCTCTCTAAAAAAAAAAGCCACACCCACAAAGAGACATCCTCCGGTGACCTGATTGATATTTTGTACTCTCCCTCATCATGTTCACACAGGGTCAAATTGACGTAAAGCCTTACTGACACAATCAACCTCTACTTCTTTAGAATTGAGTCAATAGCCTGTCTTAGTGAGTGCTTATCGATTAAGGGAATTGTAAAAGGCCTGCCAGCTGACCTGTCAATCTTGATTGATTTACCTCTGTAGTCCAAAGTGTGCCATCTTCTGGCTGATCTTGAGTTCATTAGCCTCTGAAACTACCTCGGTCAGGAGAAGCCTCCACCTGAACATCTGACTCAAAGACCTGATACTTTCCAACTTCTACAACTGACTCAAAGACCAAAGACCTGATACTTTCCAACTTCTACAACTGGGTGAAGCATTTACTCAATAGAGAGAGTGTTCTGTCTGTGCATACATAAGCTTCACTTGTTTTGTTTCTCTATAGAACTCAGTCTAAGAAAAACATACTGTTTTAAGATGACTGTATAAGAGAAAGCAAATAAAAATTAAAATTCCTCAAATCAAAGAATGACAACACAACATGCGTAGGCCTTTGGGACACAGCAAAAGCAGCGCTCAGTGGGTAGGTTAGGGCAGAAACATGTACAAATGAAAGAGGAAAGAACAAAAATTAACGCCTTATCTAACATCTCCAACAGTTATGAAACAAAATGGACCAAAAAAACAGCATAAACATAGGCGTAGAGTCACCAAAAGAAAAGAAAGAATTAATAATGATTAGGTAAAAAAATTAATAGAGCAGAAAATGGGAAAAGGAGAAAGAATCAACACAATTGTAGATTCTCTGAAATGATGAATACGATTTACAAAAAACTGACAAATATAACAAAAGAATGGGAAAGTATTTATTTTATAAATTAAATATCAATGCTATGGAAGAAGTAAGAATTTAAACGAACTAATGGAAACAAAGGGACAATAGGAGAATACTATGAAGGTCGTCCCAGAGGTGCTGTTTGGAGGGTTGAACTGTTAACCAAAAGGCCAAACCACTGCCAGGTCGAAAGCCGTGGCTGCCGGCTCTGCTAAAGACTTACACAGCCACTGACCTCTGACCCAGGGTCGCTCTGGGTTGAAATCGACTTCATGGCAGTGGGTTTGGTTTTTGTGGATGAAGAATTTTAATCACCCAAGTTTGAAGAAATGGACAAATTTCTTGAAAGTCACTGAACGCATATTGAAGTAGCAGCTTTGACAAAACCTATAACAAAAGAAGGACTTGACCAGGGTATTGACCATTACCCAACACAATAGTCCATGCTCAGATGTCTTCACTGGTGAATTCTACCAACCTTTCAGACAA
>NW_022111371.1:2576023-2596811 GCF_000313985.2 Echinops telfairi
TTTTACAACCATCCACCGATTGCAGAGCTAGGCTTAAACACTGTTGTGTTTGTTTGTTTATAAAAAATTCGGGCATGTATGACCCGGAAACCTCGTAGTAATTCTTTTCTGACGTTATGCTTGCATTTGTCTTTGTGTCTCACCATTGAAGTGCATAGACTTACTTATGTACATTTGTTGAGCTCAAACTGTGAGTGGGGTCCACACTGGCGTTATTCTGCACTGCGAGTCTCTCTTAGGTTCTTCTGGGAGGAACTTGGGCTGCAACATCTTGAGGAGCTATGCATGAGGGACCAGCTCTGTGTTATCAGAGCTAAGTCATCCTGCCTGATGCATCCTAGTAAGTATGCCCTAGATGAAGAGCTTCCGACATATACAAGTATGAAGACTTCCAGATGAAATGTTTAGCTCATTTAACCTTGCTTTTGTAAAGATATCTGTCTTTCATTTATGTCAAAAGATTGAATACCAGCAATTTCCTATGGTTGCACTTAATAGAATATCATTAAGGATTCTATTTTTATAATCAAGCATTTGTCTGAACCTTTGTAGAAATCCCTGAATAACTCATATGTTTAAGCACTTGATTTCTACCCAAAGGATTGATGCTTCAGATACACCCAGAAATGCCCTGAAAGACTTTCCTGATGCTCTGCTTAGGAAGAGTCATCAACCCACTGCCACGGAGTCGATTCTGACTCGTAGAGACCTTGCACAGAGCAGAGAGCCTCCTCTTTCTCCTGTGTGCAACTAGTAGGCGTGAATGGACAACCTTGTTCGTTCTGAAAGGAGATCATTCTACCCTGACACAGAAAGGGGCACCAGGAGTCAAACTCAGTGGGGATTATTTTGGTATTTGTTTTGATTTTTCAACCTTAGATAAATTGTTGACAATGAATCCATTCTGCCCCCACCCCCTATATTTGAAGAAAGGCTGGATGAGAGTGATTTCTGGGCCCCAAATCTCTCTGGCTCTTGCCCTTTGCTTTTCTCCAGCTGCTTGTTGGAGTCTCTCTGAATCACGACTGCTGTGGAGTGAGCCTGGGGAGCCTGGGAGGGAGGCAGTTTGGGTCTTAGACCTAGGTGTTCTCTGGAACTGTCCACCAGGCAGTTTCTTATGACTTGACTATAAAATGAGAAGTGTCAACCAAATGGTTGTTAGGGTCTCATTCATCTCTCCAAATGGTGTGCTCCTTAGAGGCAAGTCTAAGATCAAAAGCAGCAGTGTCTTGCATGTACGGAAAGTTGACTGTGTGCAAGTTGTTGATGTTGTTAGCTGTCTACAGGTTGGGCCTTGACTTGTAGTGATCCCACACAGAAGCGAACTTGGTCAGCATCTGCATAAGCCTTGACAAGCACAGTGGTGGTGGCTGCCCTTACAGTACACTGACCAGGAATGAAACTCGTGTCTCCAGCAGGGATGGTAAGAATACTACCACTGAACAACTCTACTGTGTAGGTAAACCTCTGGGTATTTCTATCCAATTCTTCTTAAGTTAATCTGATGGATTTCAAATGGTGAAGAACATCAAACTTTTATAGATGCTCTTTTGAAACTCGGGTATGCTAACTTTGAACCGTCTTAGTCTAGGAACTTTCCTTACTTTAATGATTGCTTCTGTCTTCTGAAATTGGGAGAATGGCTAAAGGGAGGGATTGTTACATATTTCTTACCATTCTATGAGTCTACCACACCATGATTCTTTGCCTCAGCTCTCCCCAAATAGCTAAACTCCGGTACTTCTGAGTAGAGTTACTGTACTGTTCACTTTGCTTTTTAATTCTCATAAAACAAAAGGTGATTCATGTGGTTTTTTGATCTTGGTTCATAAAAATTCTGAACATCAATTATTGAAATGTCTTTCTGTAAAAAAGCAAAGAGAGAAAAATATATTTCTGCTCTATCTTTTCACACTGCATTTGGCAAGTGACAGCATGTTTTCTAGGAGGAAAAAAAAATCATGTCACTGATTTCAAATTAAATGTGGGCCCAACTACATCTGCCCTTTTTTTTTCCTTTCCCCCAGCCAGATTGGAGGGGACGTCATAATGAATAATATGTACTTTAGACCCATATTCAATCCTAGGCTTGTAAACACTCATTTGTGCAAGTGCGTATTTTTCCATACAGGGAATATATATTATAATAGCTGTTCTGCTCCATTGGTTACAGTAAATGCATGTTCTGAAAAATCCCCTAAATACCCAATTTTCTGAAACAGGGACTATCTTATTAAAAAGTCATTTTAGTTTACTGTGTATAAAAATAATGATTATTAAATAAGCAGCTTACTATTCAGTTGAGAAACTCTTTCCAAATACAATTGTTAGAGAGAGGTAGAATGTGCCCCAGGGATTCCACAGTCCTGGGTACCCTTCCTGGGCTGCCTGGAACAAGCATCACACATTCACACACAACATCACACTCTGTAAACACAATCTCTCAAAAAGGACATATTTCCTGCTAAAGTAGAAAATCAGTAAAACAGAGAAAGACCCTCAACCAAATAGCCTGGCTTAGTAGTGATGATTAAGGGCTCAACTATTGCTGCTATTGTAAGAAAGCTGTAGGGCCAGGAAAAGTTTTATTCTATTATACCTGAGGTGTCTGAGTTGAAACCAACTTTTCAAACAGTTTTATTGACATATAATTCATGTACAATAGTTCCTTCATATTTAAAAGAAGTGTACAATCATTAGCACAATTTATTTTAGGGGATTTCTTCGTTCTTGTGCTGATTGTTATAAGTACTCCCTGTGTCCTGAACTTCCTGTGCTATGTCCATCAAACAAAAACTCATTGAAGTCGAGTCAAGGTTGACTAATAGGACCCCACTGTGGCATTCTGATACTGTAACTGTTTACAGAAGTAGAAAGCCCAGCCTTTCTCCCATGGAGTTGTTGGTGGGATCCATTAATCCAATTACTGCCTCTCTAGATTTACCTATCTTGGATTTCATATGGACAAAAACATATAAGATATAAACAAACAACAACCCAAAACAAACAATGATGACAGTGCAACAGAGAAAGACCTCAGTAGAAAAGGAAGTAGACAATATTAAAAAACTGGACCAAGCACACATTGGATCAAAAGGGAAATCACGTGGCAGTGTGTGGCATTTTAACCTAATTACACCTGCAGTAATGAACTCTCCGATGAACTCTACCCTACAATGAACTCTATCTCATACTAAGGCCATTCCCATTCTTGGTCCATGTTCAGAAGGGATTCACCAGGGACTTAATCCACATGCGGAACTTGATGGCACCTAGCAACACCAAGAACACAATACATTTTGTAAAGACGCTGGAGGCTCAGAGAAGTATCACCTCTGAATCAGGAGACAAATTTCAGATCCAATTCAAGATACTCCATACTCAGTTAATTCCTGCCTCTCAGTGATGGTGTGTGTGTCTATGATTTTGGATAGGTTTCAGCAGAACTTCTGGACTATGAAGATCTAGAGATCGACTTCCAAATATTAGCCAAAGAAAATCGTATAGATTGCAAGGGTTCAATCTTGAACCAATCATGGGAATGGTGTAGAAGAAGAGGGTATCATTTTGTTTTGCATGCGGTCACTATGTCTTGGTGGGCCCCTCTGGATGGCTGCTACCAAACAGCAAAAGCATACATTTGATAAGTAAGCCAAACTTGTGTTTGGGTAAGTTAGGTTTTCTCCTGATCCTGAGCTTCCTCATATGCTCTGAATATTGTTGCTGTTCTGCTTCTTACGAAAATCAGTGGAGTTTTCGTTGATATAGATGCATTAGTATATTTCAAGGTGGCTGTTGTTCTTGTCGGGTGTCAGTGAGTCAACGCTGACTCATAGCAGCCCTGTGCTCGGAAGAACGGAACACTGCCCGGCCCTGTGCCATCCTCACAGTTTCAAACATGAACTAAAAAATATTCACTCATTCATTGCTCGGCAGTTGATCCCGCTCATAGTGACCCTTTGCAGGAATAGAAGGTCTTGTCTTTGTCCTTCAGAGCAGCTGGCAGTTTCAAACTACCAACCTTGTGGTTAGCTACCACACGTGTAAATCCTATGCCTCCAGAGCTGCTTGGGTGAAGGACAGGTAATATTCAACAGAATAGAGGTTAGGAAAAGAGATGCGGGCAAGGGAAGATACTTGGAGGTTTGCAGCAATTAAAAGCAACCGAGAGTATAGTCTGTTATAGCCACCATCATGCATTAGTGGCTTGCATGGACTCAGCCTGAATAGGTACGGCAGGGAGAGTTGTAGTATTCACATGAGAATATATAGATTTGACAGAAGCATCTTCACAAGTGTATTTAGCTTTGCTGAAAATAACCGATATGTTAAAACTATTATCATTATTATTAAATTCTTCCATTAGTTTTTCAATTGGCTGTCTTCAATTTTCTAGGTAAACAATGATTTTATTTGCCATTGCTAATGATTTTAATTCATGTTTGTTCTTACAAGCTATTTCTCTGGTCTACTTGTGCTTACTGGTGTTCAGAAACATGATAGTTAATCTTAGACATTCTCATCCCTGACTTTAGTATGAATATGTTGTTTTCCTTCTTTGTAAAATGTCTTTAAGGCAGAGAAGAATGCATTTTCATTATGTTACAAATGCTTACACTACTATTTCATTAAAAATGATAGCTGCTTAATTTTAGAAAGGCCATATTTATGCCTACATATAATATATTTATATGAAGTCTAATAAAGCAATGAATTATATGAACTCTTTCTTAGTTTTGACTCATTTTTATTTTTCTAAATACTGTGCCAACGTAGTCTCATATTCTTTGAATATGTTGCAAAAACCGGCTGACTAAAATTCTATTTGTGGTTGTGGCATCAATCTATTTATTTTAAAATCGATTTATTGTTGTTTGTTTCCTCCAATTACAATAAAAGCTGCCTAAGGGCAGAATTTTTTTTTCTCTTTTGTTTTCTCCTAAGAGTTCAGCACTTCCTGCTGCATAGTTAAGTTTTCAAAGCTAACTAGAGATTTATGCACTCAGTAAATTAACATTTTTTCTTTTACCTTATCTGTATAATTTCAATCAAGTTATATATACTTCATAAAAATATCTGCAACAGTTTAAAGATCATTAGGATCATTAGAATCTCTATTTTAAAGGTACTTTATTTAAAATTAGTTGGAAATTTTACATAGGAAATCCAAATCAGTTAAGTAATTTTATTTGTCTAGGATCAGAGACACGTTCTTTCCTTTATTGTTTAGAAACAGATATCTATATCAGTATAGGCTATTAGCTGTTTTACATATGATTTTTTCTATGTAATATTAAACCACACCTGCCACTTTTCTAATATTAAACATGCTTATTATGTATCTGTCTTCCTACTTATCAGTCAAAAAATTATAGGAAACTTATGAGAAGGTCATGCATAAGGTTTTCAACAGTTCCTTCCTCCAAAGTGGGGCGCAGTGTCTTTCTTCATTGTCTATCCTTAGTCGGGAAGCCCCACTGAAACCTGATCACTTTGGGTGACCCTGCTGCCATTGGAAATCACAGTGATCGAGCTTCCAGCATCAGTCTCTCCGCTGCAAGGATGGGGAGATTTCATCTCACATACTTTGGACATATTGTCAGGAGAGACCAGTCCCTGGAGAAGGACATCATGTTTAGTACAGCAGAAGGACAGCGTTAAAAAGAGGATGGCCTTCCTTAAGATGGATTGACACAATATCTTCAATATCTTCATATCTTCAACGATGGGCTCAGGCATAGAAACAATTGTATGAAAGGCCCAGGACCATACAATGTTTCATTCTTTGGGTGAGGCCCCTCTTGTTGGTACCTCACAACAACTATATCAGAAAGTTAAATTGAGAAACTGGAATAATATCTGTGGTAGTTATATGTGTCAACTAGACACTCCGGGCTAGGGGTGGAGTTCAGCCTGTCAATCAAGTGGTAGCTTGATGATACCTGTTCTATCAAAGCAAGATTGAACAGACAATTCCTCTCTGTCACTTCACCTCCCTCTGCGCTGGGACCTGACCCTGAGAGCTGTCAGTGCCTTGCCATGCTTCCCCTTACCATGGATCCACAAGACTCAGCATTCACTTGCCTGTGATCACCTTACATCTAGCTCCACCTTTCTGCGTCATCTGACCATACTTACGTGAGTCAGAAGAGGGCAGCACTGGTATTGGACTTATGGACTTGAGTTGGACTGGGCGGGGGTACTTGCTTTATAGAAAGTTATTTCTTGTACATAGACCAGTGTCACTGCTTTGTGTATCAAGACAACCCAGACTAACACAATATAGTTATGTTACACTAAACTATGCAGGTCGTCCATGGTGTCCCATAGGATTCTCCTTCAACGGTGCTCATGTACATCAAATATTAGTTTTTTTATTTTAGTTTCCAGTATTATTGCCTTGTTGACATCATTATCGGTATAAATCTTTTCTTATTTGTCTTTGGATGTTGGAAACATTACATCTGAGAATGATGATATCCATAATCTTTCCTTGATATAGCAATTAAAATAAATGAATTATAATAACACTCAACATCCAGCATGAATTAGAATTGTATTGGTTCAAAATATTGCAGATATATAATAGATATTACAAATGGTACAGTGCTTTTAAAAAGAAAAGATTATTGTATTGTGGTTTCCATAATTCAGATACATCCTAAGTTGGGGGATAAACTGTATAATGATTAGTTGTTCTTGTTTTTATCATTTATAAGAATTGGAATCATTGTGTTTGTAGGCATCTGCAATATTTTGAACCAATAAGATTCCAATTTATTTTCATTGCTATATCATATTCCTTATAAAATTAGTACTAGTTTCTTGCCAATATAAATAATATCTCTACAAACATTTTTGTATGTTGACTGGTAAAAATGAGTTCTCTATATTTCTATGAGTGGAATTAACGGTTTGTATGTATAAACCTGTTTAGCTTTACAGTATAACTCTCAATTATTTATCCTATTATCTTTGTCAACTTTCAATGCCATTAACAATGTACCTAAATTTTATGAGATAAATACAGTACATATTTGGTATTGTCAGGATTATTGTATTTTGCAACTTGTAGTAGGAAATTTATCTAATTGTGGTATAATTAAAACTTCCATTTTTACTAATGAAGTGGGACATATGTCATATTTTTTATTGTTTGTTTATTGCCCATTTACTCATCCTTTCCAAAACTATTTAAATTAACTACTAATTTGAGGTATTTAATGCTTGAAGATATTAGCATAATTTGGTATTCTCTTTTTGTGTGAATTTGGGTTATTTATAATTTCTAGACTTTTCTCAGGGTTTCAAATATTGTTGGGTGCCATCAAGTCAGCCCGACTCCATGGCAACCCTACGCACAACGGAACAAAACACTCTGTGCTCCTGCACCCTCCTCACGATTGTCTGTGCCGGAGCTCATTGCTGTAGCCACCATGCAATCCATCTTGATGAGGGTCTCCCTCTTTTTCACTGCCCTTCCAGTTTATGTAACATGATGACCTTCAGCAGGGACTAGTTTCTCCTGTATATGCCCAAAGCGTGTAAGTTGAAGTTTGGCCATCTTTTCTTTTAAGGAGCACTCTGGCCTTGCTTCTTCCAACAGAGATAGGGTTTTCCTTTTAGAAATCCATGGTACTTTCTATATTCTTCTCCAGCCCCACAATTCAAGTGCATCTACTTTTCTAAGGTCTTCTTTATTCAATGTCCAATTTTCACATGCCTGTGATGCAAGGATACCATGGCTTGGGTCACCTTACCTAAAATAAAATTCTTGGCCTTCACGCCTTGGGCAGCAGATTAACTGAATGCAGTTTGTCTTTTAATCTCTGACTTCTGCTTCCACAAACAATACTTGTGGATACAAGTAAGACAAAATCTATGACAACGTCAACCTTTTCTCCATTTATCGCGATGTTACGTATTGGTCCAGTTGTGGGAATTTTGGTCTTCTTTACACTGAGTAGCAATCCCTACTGAAGGCTGTAATCCATGATCTTCATCAGCAAGTGCTTCAAGTCCTTTTCACTGTAAGCAAGCAAGGTAGTATCATCTGCATGCTACAGGTTGTTAATAAGCCTTCCTCCTATCCTGATGTCACATTTTTCTTCACATAATCTAGCTTCTCTAATGATTTACTCAGCCTACAGATTGAACAGGAATGATGAGAGAATACAACCCTGATGTACACCTTTCCCACGTTTAAAACGTGCACACCTTTCCCGAATTTTAGTCCCTTGTTTTGTTTGCAAACTGCCTCTTGATCCAGGTGCAAGTACCAAATGAGCACAATGAAGTGTTCCAGAATTCCCATTCTTCTCAAGATAATCCACAGTTTATCAGGGTCCACACAGTCCAATGCCTTTGCATAGTGAATGGAACAGAGGTAAGCACCTTGCTGGTATTCTCTGCTTTGAGCCAAGATCCATCCGACATCAGCAATAATATCCCTTGTTCTATGTCCTATTCTGATTTTCTTTAGGCAACATTTATTTAGCATCAACATTATTTATTTATTTGAAATCATTTTATTGTGAGCTTTTCTAGATAATTTAACAATTCATAATTCAATTAGATCAAGAATAATTGTACAATTGCTTCCACCAGCAGTATCAAACCGTGTTCCATCTTTTTGAATTCCTTGATCTCAACACCCCTTTATCCACTCCCTCTTCCACCCTGCTCCCCTGGAACTCTTTTTATACATGTTAATTTTACTGTGTTTTACATCATCCATTGCATCCATTCGCTTGCCATTTTGTTGTTAATTCTCACATGGGGTTATACAGTCACCATTACTATCAGTTCCCTCTTTCCACCCTTCCTTCCTCTCTTCCCATACCCTCAGGAAATCATTACTCCTGTGACTGTTTCTGAAGGGTTATCTATCTTGCCATTCTTGCTTGAACTATGCAATGGACTATGCAGGTCTAGCAAGATTAATCAGATAAAATAAAGACCATAATGGTAAGGCATTACCATTTAATACCCAATTGAATAGTTCAATTATTCAATCATATCAAGGGGAATTGTACAACCAGCACCATGTCTATCTTAGAGCATCCCCCTCCCCATGGTTAAATTGCCTGTAAAATGATTGTGTGATCACAATCAGTTCTAGTGCCCCTTCCCTCTTCCTCTCCTGCTTTCATTATTCACTCCTGAAATTCCCTTTCCCTCCCTATTGCTCCCCCCCCCCCCTGCATTCCCTATAACCCCTGTATCCATTCTGGCAGTTCCCCATCAACATGCTGTTGCAACCATTGTTGGATGATGTTATGTAAAATTGGGCCCGGGTGCGATATCAATGATTTTGTTCAATACTTCAGTGATATCATTCTGAGTGGCTCATCTGCCTGCGCTGTCTCTGACAACGTTCTGCTTCCTTTGATTTGGCTTTCAATATTTGAAAAATCTTCAAAGCTATGCCTCAAGTTTTCAGCAGCTACTTCCTCTAAAGTTGGGAGCTGAGTTTTTCTGCGTTGTCTATTCTTAATCTGTAAGGTCTGCTGAAACCGGCTCACTTTGGGTAAGCCAGCTGGCATTTGAAATACCAGTGACATAGCTTCGAGCATCAAAGCAACACACAGGCCACCACAGTACAACACACTGACAATCCAGTGTTGGAGATAAATTAGCTGATGAGTCATATGAAGTCAAGGTAAAGACAAGAGACAATTGACTACAAAAGTGTTGCATATTGTTGTTGTTACAATGCCTTTGAGTTGGGTCCAACTCATAGTGGCTGGGTGCACAGCGTGAAGAAACACTGTCCTGGCCTGCACCAGCCCCACAATCATTGCTATGCCCCCATTGTGAGTCCACTGCTGCAGCCACTGAGCAGATTCTGTATCAGTATTTAAATCATCGGAAGGAAAATGTAAAAGGAGTGAAGGAGAAAATCTCTGAGAATTATGCATAACGATGAAAAAGAGGAATTTACATTTAGAGGATGATACATTAAATTGAATTCATATTTTTCATTGTATTCAATCTTGAGCCTCTAAAAGACAATGAGAAATATTAAAAGCAATGGAAATGACACTGCATTGCATATTAATAATGTCAATTTGACTGCCGGCATATTTTCAACAGATAGCAATGATGAAAGCAGAAGACTTACAGCAACAATCACAGACATGAGAGAGAGCAATTGTTTTTCTGGAATAATACTGATTTTAAAATAAAAGTCATTAAACTCATTTTTCATGTAGTTTAACTCCGAGATCAATTTTTTGGAAATTTATTTATTTATTTAATTTATTTATCAATTGTGTAAAGCATATTTGTACATTCATTGCCCTCATCATTCTCAAAACACTTGCTCTCCACTTAAGCCCCCGGCATCAGGTCCTCTTTTTTCCCCTCCCTCCCCGCTCCCCCCTCCCTCATGAGCCCTTGATAATTTACAAACTATTATTTGGTCATATCTTGCCCTGTCCGACGTCTCCCTTCACCCACTTTTCTGTTGTCCGTCCCCCAGGAAGAGGTCACATATCAATTTTAAAAACAATCTCTTGTTTTCACACTTAAAAATACATTTCTATTGTAGTTAACTGAAAGTGTACAGATTAAATTCAGTTTCTAGTCCAAAATCCATACACATCATATTTGGCAACTTTGAGTGTAATGCCCACAAGGCAACAGCGCTCTTCTTATCCTTCCTCCTTATGTCTCCCATTTCCATTCACCTTTTTCTTCCTGTCTGACCGTCTAAATTTTACCCTGGTCAAAACCTTCTCAAATAGCTCCTGTGGTTCATTATTCTAAGGACTGTCTATCTGCCTGGTGTTGTTATTCACCTTAGTTCTTGGTAGGTGCCCCTGGGTTGCTCCACCTTACGGCTTCCCAATGGACAACAGAGCAAACCTCCCCTGGCCCTGCACCATCCTCACACCTGTTTCGATGTTTGAGCCCATCATTCCAGCCATCTAGTCCAGGAGTTCTTCTATCCCGCTGCCCATCCACTTTGCCAAGCGCGAGGTCCTTCTCCAGGGACTGGACTCTCCTCATAACAGATTCAAGGTATGTGAGACACATTCTTGCCATCCGTGCTTCCAAGGGGCATTCTGACTGTACTTCTTCCAGGATAGATTTATTTGTTCTTTGACAGTCTGAGCACTTGTAGTATTCTTCACTAACACCCTAGTTCAAATGCACCCATTTTTCTTGGGTCTTCCAAATTCAAAGTTCAACTTTCACATGCATAGGAAGCAATTGAAAAGATCATGGTTTGGGTGAAGCACACCTTAGTCCTCAAAGTAACATCCTTACTTTTCAACATTTGAAAGAGGTCTTGTGCTTGAGCAATGATTGTGGATCCAAGTAAGATGAAATCCTTGATAATTTCAATCTTATCTCCTTTTTCATAACGCTACCTATTGGTGTATTTCTGAGGATTTTGGTTTTCTTTACATTGAATTGCAATCTATGCTGAAGGCTGCGATTTTCCATCTTCATCAGTAAATGGTTCAAGCCCTTAGATTCACCTTACAAGCTTATCTACTGTTTGGCTGAATAATGAGCCATGAAGGTGAGCTCCGTTCCAGGTTTCCAGGGTGTGTAAGGGTGATAGTCTCAGAGGTCCCAATAGTCTCTCTCTGACTAGTAAGCTTGGCCTTTCTTTCTCTCTTTCTTTTTCTTTATTTTACTATTTTGAGTTCTGGTCCACATTTTTCTCCCAAACTATCTGGAGCTTCCAATTGTGACCCTTTCAGAGAAGTAGGCAATACCATGAACTTCTTTTCACCCCAGCTTCTGGAAGGCTGGGGTTTGAATGATCCATTAGCCCTTTAGTCTGTTTGTTTTCCTACTTATTTGATTTTTGTCACTCTGCTCTGCTTTGGAGGGAGAGAAACTGTTTCCATAGTATATCACTTTTATAAACTATTTTATGCCAACTGAGATAGCCAAGACAACGGCACTGAATCACTAAGCCCAGTGGCTTATTACATCAATGTGTTTGGTTATTTATGGCTAAGAAGGTTTCATAACTTCTCCTCTTGGTAGCTCATATATTTGATCCCCCTTTACCAGAAATGTTACTGTAATACAAAGTCAATCTATTTAGAAAATAAAATAAGATGCTAATCTTTGTAAAGCACAGGTTCCAAGTAGGCCCCCAATGACCCTTGCCTGCCTCCTAGTATTTTTCTGTGTGCCCTGTTGGCATGGGGGTTCAGGCATTGGGTGGCCAGCCACAGGGTCAACAGTTAGAAATGACCAGTCATTTAGATGAGGCTTTCTATTCCCATACATATTTGTAGTCTCGGGAACGCACAGAAACGGTTCTACTCTGTCCAATAGGGGCACAATGAGTTGGGATCTACTGGACAGCACTGGGTTTGGTTTCATTTGGTGGTCCTCTCTCTAGGTTACAAGGAGGATGGTTTCTGTAAGCAATAGGTTATAGAATAGTGGTGTTATCTCTTCCCAATGGTATTCTTTTCAAACTATATTGTAGGCCTGTCTCTTTCTCCCTTGACTTGTTTACGATGAATGAAACATACCTTAAGAAGAAGCGTATTTGCTAAGAAATTGAGGTGTCTAGTCAACAACCGAAGACCACGCAGGTTTTCTGACAGCAATCACTGGGGTGACTTTGGAAGTGGCTTCCTGTGACCGTACCCTCGGCTGATACCTGGATTGCCACTTGATGAGAGATCCTGAGCCAAACCCACCTAGATTTCTGACCTAGAAAACTGTGAGAAAACAAAGAGTTAAGGTGGTTTGTTTTATGTCACTGTTTTTGGAGCCATTTTAAAAAGGTAATAAACAACTAATACAATGTTTAAAATTAAAACAATGTTAAAAATTCAACTTCCGAGATAAACATCAGCAGAAAGCAAGCTCTGGCTGCAGAAGGACAGCATTCAAAGCCACAGGGACAAGCCAATGCCAGCTCTCTCTTTGAAATGAGATTGATTCGCTCTGGACATGGGACTTTCTGGCTTGCTGGGAAAGGATCTTATTCTCTTTTTTGTTTTTTTTCTCTCTCCTATCACACCAAGACGAACCTCATGAGTTGATTATGACCCACGTGGATGCCGTAGCGTCAGAGGAGAACAGTGATTTGTGGGATTGGCTGTGGTTTCCATCTTTAAGGAAGCAGATCATGAGGCCCAGGTACCACCAGAGAGGTTCAAACTGCCTAATTTGGGGTTAGCCACTGAGGGCAACTGGTTTATGCCAAGCTAGAAACCTCTTTTAATGCAAAGAAGACTATTATTCTAGTTAGCTGTTTCTAGACCTGTTTTAAAGGAAAAATAAAAACAAAAACAAGAAATATGCAAAGGTCTTTCCAATGGAATGTAAACATGGTATAATACGTGTTTTGTACAGGTGGCTGAGGCTTCCTGTTTTTGCATAGCCATCATTTATAGAACCTATTCAATATTAATGAGCACTTAGCTTGTTTCCATTGCCTTAATTAACAAAGCTCAGACAACTCTCACTGTGCATTCATCTTTGTTGTGATGCTAATTCGTTGCCTTAGGAAAAGTTCCGAAAAGGCAATTGCTCTGTAAAAAGCAATGGATACTACATTTTACATGATTTATTTTCCTCCCTGATTTCCAAATGATATGCAGCGCTCTCTTTGTCCCCACGTACTGAAAAGCTCGCTGTCATCCACTTGATTCAGACTCACAGAGACCCTCTAGGACAGGGTAGAACTGCCCCTGAGGATTTCTGAGACTGTATTTCTTTTTTTTTTTTTTTTACTGTATTTCTTTACAGGAATAGAAAGCTGCAGCTTTCTCCCGAGGAGCTCCTCATGGTTTTGTACTGCCAACTTTATGGTTAGCATCCCCCAAAGGGGTATCGCTTTCTTCCAACTTCACCCAAACGTATTAATGCACTATTTTATCATTCATGATCATTGTTTTTCCAACAAAGCCTGAGTCATAGTTGAAGTCTTTTGTTCACAACCTGATATTTTAGACCCGGGCTAATTTAACATAGTGTTAGATTGATTTTTTAGCACTACCTCCCACCTCTCAACTTTATTAGATTTTCTTTGATTTATGGAATATGTCTTTTCTATAGTGAGGTTAGCCACCTAAGTGAAAATGAATGTCAAGCGAGCTGCCCATGTGCACCAAAGGACAGGGATGCTCCGCATCTCATCTTAACCCAACCCACTACCATTGAGTTGAATCTGATCCATAGTGACTTTATAGGACAGAGTAATACTTCTCCATAGATTTTCTGAGATTGTAGATCTTTTCAGGAGCACAGAGCCTCGTGTTTCCCCAAGGAAGCAGCTGGTGGGTTTGAACTATTAACTTTGAAGCTAGCAGCACGGCATTAGCTGGGGTCCCTCTATCTGTACCAGGATGCCTTTTCTCCAGATACAAATTTGAATTAGCAACAAAGAGGGAAATATCTCTTTTGTTTAACCTTCCATGCAAAGTTGAGTCATTGAGCAATGTGATTTAACATAAATAACTTAGTAACATATAATATAGTAATAGTAAAATATAATAAAATAAATAACTACAGGTGTTTTCCCCTCCTCCCCCCACAGGTTTTTCTTTCTTTCCCCCCACTCCCCCAGCCCCCCCACCACCAAAGTTGTCATTGAATAAGTTTTAATTCACGGTAACCTTATGTGCACCAAAGGAAAATGTTGCCTGCTCCCTTCCCATCTTGATGGTGTGTTGCAATCAACTGTTACAGGTGTTGTGTAGCAACTTTAAAAGTAAGGGGCTCATGATCAAACACAGTATTGGACAGTATGTGTTGCACTCCATAAGGATTTCAATTTGGAGGTATGTTGCTTCTTAATCTTACTTAGTCTGAGAGCCCCATCTGTCTACCATGCTTGGTGAACTTGCTTATATCTGAAATAAAAGCAGCATAGCATCATGAAAGTAACCAAAAACAGCATGACAATCTGAAAATGCATGTATAAAGAAAGGTTTATATCAAGAAAGAGCACACACAGTTGTTGCAGTGAGTCCAGTCTGGTTCAGTTCCCTGTGTGAGATATGAGAGGAAAGCTTCGCCCTCATTACCTCACTACCAGAGTTGCAGGAACTGATGAACAGGAAGTGGGAAGATGAACCAAAAGACCATGGGTGGATGTAAAGCTGAATGAATGAATGTGAGATTGGCTGAATTAATGCTAGCTTCCACACACGTTCAATTTATACTAAGAGTAAGTAAGGTCCACCCTGAGTGAAGCCTACTTCAATTGTGACAAGACTGTGACCAGATGAAGGCATAGCTATATCTAATTTAGAAAAGTCACAGCCTTGTTAACCCTTGGGAGCCTTAAGGTCTTGGGAGTCAAGTTGGGAAAATAAAATATCAGAGATATGAGAACATGGGAGTACCCATAGTGATTACGAGATATTCAAATACCTTTTCATAGTTGATGATAATTTGTTTAGTTCCTATAATTGTCACCATAGTGATTAAAAGAATTAATCCAATTTATAGCATTTAATTTACTAAAGGACCAATTGCAGTAGTCAATTAAAATATTTTTAAAAGAAGATAGGATATTGAGGTTAATGTTTGATTGTAAGTCAAATAAACAGATTAAATTATTTGAAATGTACAGATCAGCCATTTGGTCAGGAAGAAAGGAATCAGAGTCCATGCAAGAGGCTCAAGATGTTTGGGTTAGTTATAGATACTTCTTCTTGAGGAAAAATTATCATAATTTTATGTGATGAATGAAATGGCTCTAAAAATATCATTTTGTATTTAAATTCATTAAACGAAAGCAAAATAACATTCAATTATAACAACAGATCCATCAGAGTGTAGAAATTGTCCAATAATATGATTAATATCACATGAAAGTAAAATTTTGCTGAAGATGAATTAACAATGTTTTCAGCAGAACATTGATAGAGGTCTGTCAGACATTCAAACTGGATTCAGAAGAGGCTGTGGTTTGAAGGATATCATTATCAAGTTCAGATGGATCTTGTTTAAAAGTAGACAATACTATAAAGACACTTACTTATATTTTATTGACTATGGAAAGACATTTTACTATGTAGAGCATAACAAAATATGGATAATATTGAGAAGAAGTGAATTCTAGAACATTTCATTGTGCACATGTGGAATTTGTGCAGGGACCAAGAGGCAGTCATTCGACTAAAACAGAAGAACCCTATATGATTTAAAATCTGGAACGGTGTGTGTCAGGGCTGTATCCTCTCACCATACTTATTCAATCTGTATCCTGAGGAATTGACATGAGAATCTGGACTATGTGAAGACGTATGTGCCATCAGGATTGGAGGAAGGTTTCTTTAAAAGCTGCAATATGCAGAGAATACAATCTCACTTGCTAAAAGCCAGGGTGAATTGAAGTGCTTGCATTCAGTATGGATTACAATTCAATTTGATGTTAAGTAAACCGGAATTGTTACAAATGGTTCAATAGAAAACTCATGATAAACTAAATAAAATATGTATGTTGCCAAGGAATTTCCATTTTGTTCAGATCCACAGAATACTAATGGAAGCAGCAGTCAAGGAATCAAACAACAAATGACATTGGGCAAATATGCTGTACAAGATCTCATTATGGATTGAAAGCTAATGGTGTCACTTTGAGGGTCATGGCAAGTGATTTTTTTCTTACCTCATAAGCATGTGAGTTTTAGACACTGTTGAAGGAAGACAAAAGAAAAATGGATGCATTCAAATTATGGTGCTGGTGAAGACTTTTAAAACTAGCCTGGACTACTAGAAAAACCAATGACTGTCTTGGCAGAAGGACAGCCAGAATGTTTCTTGGAAGCAAGAATGATGAGGCTTCATATCACATATCATGGAGGTGTTATCAGCAGATATTCTAAGGTGAGAATGCTCCTTAGAGGCAAAGATGGCAAGACTTTTTCGTACATACTTTGGATATATTATCAGGAGAGACCAGTCCCTGAGAAGGACATCCTGTTTGATAAAGTGGAAGGGCAGTAAAAAGGAGCGAGGCCCTTGACGAGATATATTGACACAGAGGCAGCATCAGCGATCTCAGGTATGTTATAGGATGGCACGGAACTTTGCAGCATTTCCTTGTGCTGTGCATAGGGCTACCCACTCGATGGCACTCAACAGCAACAGCATCAGCACCAGAGCAAGGTCCTGTAAAAGGGCATCATGCTTGGTAAGATCCTCAAGGAGGTGAATGGACATAGTGTTTGCAACAATGGCTCAAACAAAGTAACATTTGTGAGCATGGCACAGGAAAGAGTATGCTTGTATGTGATAGTAATGTTATTGTCCGATATTTTCCACATTGTGTTGAGTTATAGTTCTTTGGAATGGGCACAACAATGGGTCTTTTTCAGTTGATTTGCCAGGTCAGTGTCTTTTAAATGTCTTGGCACACACAAGGGAGTGCTTCCAGGGCTTCGTCAGTGAAGCATTTCAGTTGGTATTCCATCGATTCCTTGAGACTTGTTTTTCATAACTAAAAGAGGCAAAGTTTTGCAACAATTCTGGCAAGACCAAGATCAATACAGAGAGGACAAAACAGTACAGACAAGGGCAAAACAAAGCTAACACATTTCAACAGCTCCCAAAGAGTTCAGTGCATGAAGGTGGAGCTCTGTCCTTAAGAGGTGCTTACCCCCAGACAATCTGGGAACGTGGATGAGCTTCAGTGACTTCATGCTGGCAGCACACACCCAGCACCTGCTCCACTCTGGACTCCTAGAGGGAATGCTCCTTCTATGCCTCCTCCTGACCCCAGGCAAGGTCAAAGAGCAAACCGGGGCTTCTGTTCAACTTAATGAATTTATTCAAAGAAATGCCTTGTGAGGATTCCCCAATAGTACGACAGAAAGGAAATTTTCACAGAGCCCAGAAACTTACAAGAAAATTCTGATTCATTGACATTTACAAAATAATGCTCTAATAAACACAAGAAAATGACTAAACACACAAACAAAAATGTCTCACTGCCACTGAGTTAATTCTAACTGATAGCAACCCTGTAGGACAGATTAGAACTGCCACTGTGGATTTCTGATACTGTAACTCTTTATGGAAGTACTACTGGCCAAGATATCTATCAATGACAGCATCCTTAAAGGTTATTTTGTTAACTTTAAATTTTGAGTTGTTTAACAGTTTATTCTATGGGTAGTTCAAGGGATAGCTGGAATGATTGCTCTTCCTAGAAGCATGCTGCGAGGGATAGGGGAGGTATAGAAAGGGGTTGCCTACAAATGTCCTGAGATACACTGGGTGGCTGACTTTTGATAGTAATTTAAGAATAAGCAAGGAAGGAAAACAGAACAAAAAACAATCTGACCTGTATCTTTGGCAGAGCATCTCCTTACGTCAAGCACCTGGTCCTTTTGAGCTCCTTCACAATATTATGAACACTGCCCCTATTACTTATGTATAAGTATCATGCGGCTCTACTTTCATAGGACTAGAAAAAACATGCCCAAAATGTCTGCTCTTTTTAATTATTGTTACGGAAAATAGACACAGCAAAGTTTTTAGCCTCTCAAAAAACAAACAAACAAACAAACAAAAAACACTAGTCCTACACCATCCCCGTGGGCATTGCTGGTCAGATCATTGGGATCCATGGGTTTTCACTGACTGATTGTCAGAATTAGCTTATCATAAAATATTTTTTCCTTGACATCATAATCAGAAGCATGTTTAGCATCATGTTGTTGTGTCATTAGGTGCCATCCAGTCGGTCCTGACCCATCCTGGCCCACACACTGTTGCAGCTACGGCGTCAATCCATCCCAGTGAGGGCCTTCCTCTTTGTCACTGACCCTCCAATTTACCAAGCATGATGTCCTTCTCCAGGAGCCAGTTTTCAACTGACGTTGTACTTCATACTTGATTTTGCAATGTCCTTTTGGACAATAAATGGCATGCCATTCCTCTTGATGGTGTTATTTCTGGCATAGTAAATCATATGATTTTCTAATTCCAAATGTCCAATACCCGTCCATTTCAGTGCACCAGTGCCTCAGGGATGGATCGGCATGTGTTCCACTTCATGTTTGACCAGTCATATCCTGAAGACCTAATGAATGGAAGCAGAAATATTGCCTGGTGATGAATCCCTTAGGTGCAAGGACATTCCAAACGTGAATGAGGAGGAGCCGGTTTGGGGGAACGGCGTCAACGATGGTGACAGGAGTCTGTAAAGCCTGTGGGAGTGGAGCCTTCGGGACCCTCATTTGCTGACTGGGCTTGATTCAAGGTAAGGAGAAACGGCTACAAAAATCGGCTCATGATTGGAACTTGAAATGTGCAAAGTATGAATCTAGGAATTTAGCATCACAGCAACAGATAAACCACTCCCGACTGAACAATGGTGGAAGCCCACGAGATGCGCTGTCCAAGAATAGAGCCCTGGTCTTGCACATGGAAGTGAGGATTTCCAGCATGACCGAACCACTGTCTCATGTGTTCCCACCTAAGCAGGTGGAATGGCATTAAACACCATTGTCCATATAGAAGACACAGTATATATATGACCACAGACAGAGTTAATGAAAGTTCTTCCTTTTTATTCTGAATCTCTCTAATGTCACTGCTTTTCATTTTCTCCACTTAAGTTTTCCAGTAGGTGTACCAATACAACCTATTATCCTTGCCTCAATAGGCATGTACATAAATTATGCTCTCTGAGAGGTGTGATAGATAGAGATAGATGTACCCTATTTTTCTTTTTAGATCCATTTGATGTATTTTTCCATCACACCCAACTCAACCTTTATTTTTACAAAAATATAGGATAGCAATAAACGAATGTGAATTATAATTAAGCATGTCTGCCACATAGGGTTAAAAGTGCCATGGTATTTATCAGGAAGCAGAGAAGGGATCAGGGCTTTCATTTCTGAGTTTTCATAGGAATCCGGTTTCTGAATATTAAAAATAGTACATTTCAATTGCGGAAAATCCCCAGGCTGGGAATTTTGACTCTATCTGGCTGTATGAATGCAGGCATTTTCCTTCTCAGCCATTTTGGAGACTGAGCAAGGCAAAGAAGTCTGTAGTTGACTGCTATGCCTCTTGACCCAGATAAGAATTCTGTCTCCTAATCTTCCAGAACTCCATACTAGCAGCTGATCTCTGGAGAACAGCAGCAGAGATACCTAAAATAAATCCATTCAAAGGGGCATTTATTATAAATAGCTGTTACTTCTTCCTTTGACTCTGCACATCGTCACTCTACATTATTCAGGCACTGAACATTCATGCTGTGAATTGCTCAGTCTTCTCATGCCTCATCTCCCTCTTGATGGTTGACCTTTACCCCTTTCTAAATCATTAGAAATTTTACTGAGGTGGACAGAGAAAGAGAATCAAGATTAAAGAAATAATAGCTTACCCTACATCCCCTCATAGTAGGTTTTTTAAGAAAACATGCTAATGTTTTAGATATCAACATTTATCTTTTTAAAGCTCTGTAATAGATAAAACAACAATGGTGAAAATAATATGAACAATAACAGTATCTATGATTTCAGACAAGTATTTATTATGTGTTTTGTGTCAAGCACTAATAAAGGTTAATTGAATATGGTGATTGGCAAATACTACAAATATCAATACTAATAACACTAAATACTACCCATCGTTCAGATTGTTAAATTCTACTAGGAGGGAATAAGTACAAAGAAACCAATAAGAAAACACTGTAGATACTGGTAAATCTTAAAAGAGAACACATTTCAGGGGAGTGCGGAGTGGAGATCCAAAGCCCATTAGTAGGCCACTGGAGATCCCCTTGCAGAGGGGTCTCGGGGAGGAGATGAGCCAGTCAGGGTGCGAT
>NW_022111371.1:2598322-2606863 GCF_000313985.2 Echinops telfairi
CTTTGCCTTTTCCGTATCTTCCCGCCCCCCCCCAACAGTTTTACTGGCAAGTAATTTACATATCATATAATTCAACAAATAGTTCTATCATTCAATCATATCAGAGAGAATTGTACAAGCATCCCACATAAGTACCCAACAGAAAACAACAAAAAACAAAATCACACTAAGGTGGTAAGGTTAAAAACATAATAGTATATAGACAAAATGCAAATATTGAATAAGAAGGAAATGACTCCACAATAACATTGAAAAAGCCAGGGCATACATTTCTGCCATGGAACCGGTAAGAGATGCCTGCACCCAGAACATATCCAGGTAGTGTCTATCGGGTGGTCAAATGGCCAAGTATCAAGTTGGATCCAACAGAATGAAGATTGCAATGGTCTCTGCCTGATACTAAGGCTGGCTGAGATTCTTGCTGACTTGAATCCCTGCAGATAGGTTTGGGGCTCCAATGTCCCCCATCGCCCTCCCCAAATGGGGTGTTCATCATTTTTTGGCCTGATGCTTTTTTCCTCACCCCCCTTGAGTCTTGTAATTGCCGCCTTTGGGTCACACAAGCTTGGGTGCTTCTTCTGTGTGGACTGAGGTGACTCCTTGTTTAGATGGCTGCTTGCAAGCCTCTAAGACCCCAGTACTATTCTGATTGATAACCAGGAACCACCTGATTTTTTTACCACACTTTGCTGTAGCACCCTTATCTTGGGTGAGCATTTCATAAAGGTGAGTATTGAGCAGGGCCATGATGTAAGAACTGATTGTTGGATCTATGGCTCTTTTTGTTTTTGTTTTACCTTGTCATTTGCTATAACTTGGGGGCCAATACATGTCATAACATTCCATAGTTCAATCATGTCAAACATAACTGTACAATTTCTTCCAAATAGTATAGTACATGTTTTCCTAAACATACTTTCCTTGCTGAACTTCTTAACATCATCACCCTCTTATCTCCCCCATTCCTCAATATTCCCCTTCCTACTTTCAATATTCTTCACTAACACCACATTTCAAATGCATCCATTCTTCTTCAGTCTTCCTTATTCATTGTCCAACTTTCACGTGCATGTGAGGCCATTGATAATACCATGGCTTGGGTCAGGTGTCCCTTGTCCTCAAAGTAACCTTTCTGCTCTTTGATACTCTAAAGAGGTCCTGCGTAGCAGATTACCCAATGCAATATGTCCCTTGATCTCTGGATTTCTGTATCCGTGAGCATTGATTGTGGATACAAGTAAAATGAAATATTTGACAACTTTCACTGTTCTTTGTTGCTTGTGATGTTACCTATTGTTTCAGCTGTGAGGATTCTCATTTTCTTTACATTGAATTTTAATCCATACTGTAGGAAGACAGAAATTTGATTTATTGCTAGAAGCAAGGTGATAGGGAAGACGAGACCAACTGTTAATGACGATGAAGTTCTTAGGAGGAAAGCGATTATGATCTTCAGAAATTAGATAGCGATGGTTTTTGCACAATCTTGTGAATATTATAAAATTCTTTAAGTAGATAAATTTTATGATGCATTAATGTATCACAATTAAAAATGGATTCATTTGTATGCTTCCTACTAAAGGTATTTTTTTCCCAAACAAAACCAAAAATGAACATAAGTGCCACATGTACATTACTAATCAGTTGAAAATCTTTAATACTTTTTCTTTCACTATTTATAAAGTTCGAATGTGAGGTCAGCACTCCACTTCTTTATTAGCCAGCCTTTATCCACATCTCCAGTCTCGTCTCCCATTATTTTCCTTCCTGCGTCTTACCTCTGCCTTTTATTTTCCACATTGTGAGTTCCTCTGCACTTTATATCTTATCAGTTCATGGTGCCTAGAATAGTTTGCCTTCCTTTTTCACCTAGTTCTGAAATGAACACTTACTGCAGATGCTATGGAAGCTGCCTTCTTCATGAGTTCCCCTGCCTGACATACAGACACCTGCCTCGTGATCCTGTGGATTCCATTGCCTACCAAACACCCTTTCCTGATGATATCAAGGGATTCTGCTTGGCCATCCTACTCTCCCTTTCACTCATGTGCTTTGATTTTTTTTAATTTTAGTTTTATTTTATTGGGGGCTCTTACAGCTTTTATCACAATCCATTGTGTCAAACACATCTGTACATATATTGTCATCATCTTTTTCAAAACATTTGCTTTCTACTTGAGCCCCTGGCATCAGCTCCTTATTTTTCCCCCTTCCTACCCCACCGCCCCTCCCCTATGCCCCCTTGATAATTTATAAACTATTCTCTTTTTTTCATGTCTTAAACTGACTGCTGTGTCACTTCACCCACTTTTCTGCTGTCCATCCCCCTGGAATGGGGGGGCCATATAGCGATCATTGTGATTGACTCCACCTACTGCCCCCTAACTTCCCTCCTAGTATCACTGCTCCCCTTATTGGTCCTGAGGGGTTTATCTGTATGTGCTTTGATCGAGCTGGAGTTGGCTATGATTTCTTCAATGTATTTTTATGCTGAAAGGCATTGTCAGAGTGAGGGAGTGGTCTTTAAAGTTGTTGGGACCTTAATAGGAATAAAATATTAGTTTTCAAACCCAAATGAATCATTTTATTGATAAATCACTGGCAAGTTGAAAAGGAAGAGAATGTGTGCTGAACCTTGCTAGAAGCTGAGAATTAAACCATGGAAGCCAAGGGCCAAACAGGTAAGAAACTGTGGTGAGAAAAGAGTTTCCTAATTTTTACTGATGAATCCATTGCACAAGGGTGACCATATAGTGCATTGCCTTTACCAGGTCATTTTGAAACTAAAATGGTATGCTATTAGACTTATCCCTAGTCAATAGTTACAATTCACCACTTTTCTGGACAAACAAAGATGATGTAACTCTGCCGAGTTTTATTTTTATCCCATTATTATTGCTGGTATTGGCAAAGTTTACAGATATTTGCAATTATGAAAGTTCTTTTCTGGGAATTTTCTGACTCACTCCCTCATTTCATTCAATCTCGGCTCAAGTGTCATCTCTTTGGAAAGATCTTCCCTGACATGTACAATAGCTCCCTCCAGACAGCTGTTAGCCTCGCTAGCAACAACTGTAAGGTCTGTGAAAATAATGGATTTGGGTCTCTGTGGGTCACTCCCCTCTCCCCACCCCTAGGAGAGCCTCTAGCACATCGCAGGCACTCCACAGACACTGGTCTCGCCAACTAGCAGGTGAGAAATAAGTGTTCTTGAAGGCAAATCATATCTTTCTCTTTATTCTTTTTATATTTAACAATTCGATTTTATAATGGAAATCTGTTAACTTTCAAAACCCTGGTTTCATGTTGCCAAGGTTCTGGCAAACGTTTTTCCAATTTTCCTGAGGTTAAAGTAAACTTTCATTTTGACACATTTTTACCATCGCATAGTATATTAGCTATGATGACATAGGTATTTTGGTAACTTCATGAGCCATGCATAATAGTACCAGTCAGTATTCCCCCAAAGCACATAGTTAATACACTCTTCACAATGCATGCGTGACTTTGATCCCAAGTTAAATTATTTTATGTTTCATAATTGAGACTTATTCCACATTCATTTTCTTTAAAAATTGAGACAGCCAAATAAAATAACCAGCTCAGAGACTTGCATAATTAAAGAGAGAGAAACTCACAAGATGACAGTTGAAAAGTCACCATGATTTAAGGGGGACATATAGGAAAAAGGGAAGTGAATAAATTTATTAAGTAGGCATAACAAATCTTATGGTCGTACAGAAAAAAATTATATAAATGTATGAGGACTTGGAAAGGGAGATATGAGGTTTATGTGTTCTGATCATAAAAGTGAGTCACACTACACGTTCACATAGCAGACAGGGTGACCACGTTAAGTAACTTTATCTAAGCTGCAGCTATTACGTTAAATTTCTTAGCAACGAGAGACTGTCATTACATTCTCTGCTCTCTGCTGGCCATGCTAAGGTTGCACGGGGTCAGTCTGCCACACAGACCGTGCTAGAGTGTTGAAAACAAACAAATTCCTTGGACGACATAGGTGCTCTTGACTAAAGCCATGGTGTGGTCCATTACCTCCTATGTGTGTGAAAGTTGGACATTGAATTCGGAAGACCACAGAAATAACCTATGCATTTGAGTTGTGGTGCTGAAGAATATTGAAAGTATCATGAACTGTGAACAGGACGAACAGATCTGTCTTGAGAGAAGGACAGCCATGATGTCCCTCAGAGGCGAGGTTGGCAAGGCTTTGTCTGACCTGTCAGGAACCTGTTGTCCGGAGACACCACTCCCTGGAGAAGGACATCGTTCTTGAAGTATTGGGGCTGAAAGAGAGGCAGGCCTTCAAGGAGATGCATTGACACAGTGGCTGGGACAGCAGGTGAGACGTGGGGAACATTGTGTGGATGGCACTGGCGCTGGCAGTGTTTGGTTGTGTTGTGCATACAGTTGCTATGGGTCAGAACGGACTCCCTGGCACCTAACAACAGCGATGTGAAGATGCAGGAAGTACTCAATTGGTGTTACTCCACTCTGGACAAGCTCAAGACAAGTGCTGTGGAAAGGTGGGGAGGGAAACAAGGAAAAGAGGTGGAACTCAGGTTTTTCACTTAATTTAGCTAGAAAAATCTCCCTTACAAAATGCAGTCAGCCTACAGTACTTCATTCGATCCCTATGGAGTGTGTATAACTTGCTACATTGCTCAAAAGCAGGCACCTAAAAGGGCAGCTATTGCTGAGAGTCTTCTCTTATTTTCCCGCCTGTTAGTGATTAAAAACTGAAAATACAATTTTTTAAAGTAACTCACTGCCATTGAGCCTGTGACCCAGTCGGACAGGGTAGATCTGCCCCTGTGAGTTTCTGAAACTGTAGTGTTTTACTGGAGTAGAAACCTTGGTCTTTCTATCAAGGAGTGACTGGTGATTTTGACCTTGCAGTCAACAGCCCACAGAGCAACAAGTATGCCACCGGAGATCTTGATTAGAAGCGATCCCTGCTATTGAGTTAGTCAACAAAGACATTCTGAGAGTAGCCTAAGGCTTAAACAAACCTTATTTTTTTATTTGCTTGTTCATGGGCAACTGTTGTTTCCCTTGGTTCCCTGGATCCAGAGTTAATGTAAAACATCAATAGATGAGTCCCCAAAGCATAAATTCCAAACCCAAAGATATCTATTCTCTATGTGTTCTGATTTCAAACAGGACACCACAAAGACCATCTGTTTTGTACTGCTGTCGTCTCCTCCATGGTACACCTTCTAAATAAAAACTTCCATTTGTTAATCTGATTCAGTGAGTTGATTGCATGTGAAACTCTGGAGTTAGATACCGGCATTTCAGTTTACAGAATCGTGAAGTGGAAGAATGTGAATTGGGCATGTAAGCCATGGCACTCTGTTGGTACACAGTGTTCAGCTGTTAAACACAGGTCGGTGGCTTATACCTGCCAGCCCTCTGAGAAAGGTAAGGTGCATTCTCTCTCTCTGTCTCTCTCTCTGATTCTCTCTCTCTCTCTCTGTATGTGTGTGTGTGTGTGTGTGTGCAGATATATATACACATATATCCTCAAGCAAGTCAGCTGGCATCAGTGAATAGGAAGTAGTGGGTAAAGTAGATATAAGAGGCCTATGGGTATGAACTTTACTTTGTACACCTCCGGCACCCAAATAACGCTCCTCATCTCCAAGACAATTGAATAGCTCTCATAAGACTACTCAACCACATTGAGTCCTAAAACCCATAAAAATCACCCCTCAGAACCTGCAAGGAACCCATTCCCACCAAAGAATGTTCTGAAAAGAAGGAAAAAGAGGCACTTATATCCTTGTTCATTGAACCTCAAATGTCCTCAATACCTAGGTGCCAGTGAACCTCCAGCTTGCTCTTCAGCTGTGACCCAGTTTCGTGACTTGCTTTGTGTTGCTGTTATTGGGGGACATTAAGTTCATTCCAACTAATAGCAACTCTATGCACAACAGAATGAAACGCTGCCTGATCCTGTGCCACTATCACAATTTGAACGTCTTAGCCATTGTTGTACCCACTGTGTCAGCCCACCTCGTCAAGGATTTCGCTAATGCACTGTGTCACTTGATCTCTTGACTGCTGCTTCCATGAGTATTGATTGTGTATATAAGTACGATAAAATCTTTGACAGCACCCCTCTTTTTCCCGTTCTCATGATGTTACCTATTGTTCTGGTTTTGAAGGTTTTGATTTTCTTTACTTTGAATTGCAATCATACTGAATTTTTAATTCACTGAATTGTAGTTCCTACTGCAATTTATCCTCATCAGCAAGCACTTCAAGTCCTCCTCCCTTTCAACAAGCAGAGTTATGTCATCTTTATATCATAGGTTCTTAATAAGCCTTCTTCATGTCCTGATGCCGAATTCTTCTTCATATAACCTAGCTTCTCTGATGATTTATTCAGCATACAAATTGAAAACTATGGTGAGAGGATACAAGCGGGATGCACACCTTTTTAGATTTGAAACCATGCAGTATTCCTTTGTTCTGTTTACACAACTGCATCTTGATCCATGTACAGGTTTCTCATAAGAACAATTGAGTGTTCTGGAATGCCAATTCTTCTAAAGGCTATCCATATTTTTTAAGGTCCACATCATCAAATACCTTGGCATAGTCAATAAAACATAAGTAGACATATTTCTGGTATTCTCTGCTTTCCTGCCAAGAAGTATCTGACATGACAAATAATACCACTTATTATTACTTTCTGTATGTGTTCCATGTCCTCTTTTGAATCAGCCCAAACCTTTTGCAGCTCCCCATCAAAGTACTGCTGTGATTTTGTTGGATTTATTCAGCACAGTTTTACTTGCATGTAATATTGTCATGTAATTTGGCTTAGAATGCAATATTGTTGTAGATTTTGAGCATTGTATTAGATCATCTTTCTTTAGGAATGGATATAATATAGATTTCTTCCACTCAGTTGGCCAAATAGTTGCTTTTCAAATTTCTTTGGAATTGAGTGCTTCCAGTGTTTCATCAGCTGACTGAAACATTTTAATTGGTATTCCATAAATTGCTAGAGCCCTGTGTTGGCGAATGCTTTCTGTGCAGCTTCGACTTCTTCCTTCTGTGTGTTCGTTCCTGCTCTTGAAAGGGTGGACTGTCAACTAGGTCTTTTTGGTGCAGCGATTCTGTGTGTTCTTTGGATACTTGCTGCCTCGTTCAAGGTTTTGCTCATAGAATCTTTCAATATTGCAACTAAAGGCTTGATTTTTTTTCCTCAAATTTTTTTCAGTTTAGGATCTGCTGAACATATTCTGCCCTTTGGTTGTCTAACTCTAGGTCTTTGCACATTCCATGATAATTTTTACTTCGTCTTCTCAAGTTGCCCTTTGAAAACTTCTTTTCGGTTCATTGTCTTCAACGTTTCTTCCATTTACGTTGGGTCCTCTACGTCAGAACAAGTTTCGGAGACTCTCCTGACATCTGCTTTGATCTTTTTGTTTCTGCTTCTGTCTTTTGAATGGTTTTCTCTTTCTTTATGTATGACATATTTGATGCCATCTCACACCTCGTCATGTCTTCTGCGTCAGTGTTTAATTCATGAAATCTGTTCTTAAGAGGATCTCAGATGTTGGGTGGGATCTCCTCAAGGTGGTGTTTTGTTTCTTTTGGACTTTTAAACTTTTTCTTCAACGTCACCTTGAACTTACATAAGAATAATGCTGGTCTGTTCTACAGTCAGCCCCTGACCTAGGTTTAGTCCTGATAAAGAGCTTCTTCGTTCTTTCTTCCTATAGATGTAGTCATTTTGATTTATGTGTATTCCGTCTGGAGAAGTCCACACGTACAGTCCACATTTGTGTTGCAAGGGGAAAAATAGGCATTGCTGTGAATAAGTCTCTGCTTGTGCCAGAATGTTCTACCACGTGGCCTCCAGGTTTGTTTCTATCACCACGTGCACATTTTTCAACAAGGGTTCCTTCCTCTTTATTTCTAACTGTTGCAGGTTGGGATAGTAAACACGTATTTCAATGAGTATTATTATTAACCTGATGAGTTAATTGAGTAGATATACATAGCTCCTCCGTTTGTGTGTGGCATTATCCATCATTAGGGAATATTATATTTTATGTCTATATGAAGTTGTTGGCTGCCATCAAGTCAGTTCTTATCATGGTACCTTACCTCTAACAAAGCAGAACATTACCTTGTTCTATGGCGTCCTTGTAAGCCAATAAGTCACATGGGAAAAAGAAGAAAAGATTGAAATTGTCAAGGATTTTCTTGCATGATTGCCTCAATATCATGGAAGCAGTTCTCAAGAAATCAGTGGGCACATTGCATCAGGTAAATCTGCTGCACAACTCCGATTTAAAGGGAGGTAAAACAAGGCTGTTACCTAGAGGACTAAGGGGCACCTGACCCAAATAAGTTTTGTGGATTTTTTTACTTTTTAAAATTTTAATAATTCATTTTATTGGAGGCTTGTACAACTCTTATCACAATCCATCCATCCATCCATTGTGTCAAGCACATTTGTACATTTGTTGCCATCATCATTCTCAAAACATTTGCTTT
>NW_022111371.1:2607240-2613462 GCF_000313985.2 Echinops telfairi
TACACCAGAGGCTCCATAGAGACAACGATGGTGATCATTCATCTCATGTACTTTGGACATGTTATCAGGGGAGACCTGTCCCTGGAGAAGGACATCGTGCTTGATAAAGTTGAAGGGCAGTGCAAATGAGAAAGGCCCTTGACAAGATGGGTTGATCCAGTGTCTGTAAGAGGAGTCTTAAATAAATGATAATTATGATGATGGTGCAGGACTGGGCAGTATTTCATTCTCTTGCACACGGGGTACCTATGCATCATAACCTGTTCTAGGGCACCTAAGAACAACAGCAAAAACATGATATCCTCATGATTGTTAGCATGTTTGAGGCTAAATAAATCTTACTCCTCAATAAACAAACGAATTCAGACAACCAAACCTTTCAGTATCCTCCTTAGTTCCAAAATGTAAGTGGAACTTAACAGCTCAGCTTTAATCACTCTCCATGATCTTATCTACCTTCCCTTACCCAAATACTAGGAAGACCTTTCCTATTACCCACTTTTTTTCTTCCATGTTTCTTTCTCAGGTACTCCATCCTCCTCCTTTATTACAATACCCCAAACCATACCAACTGCCAATAAATGAGTTCTGTTTCTCAGGCTGCACATATTGACAAAATCAGGCTGCTTCATCTTTCTCCTATGGAGCAGCTGCTGTGTTCTGCATGCTGAACTTCAGAGTAGCAGCTCAGTGCTTAACCAACGGTGCCACCAGGGCTCCTTTTTCTTTTTCCCAGGTGCCTCATATGTAAGACCTTGAATTTTACCATGCCTTGAATCACTTAGTCCTCTCAGCCTTCCTTCGTCTCACAACATCAGCATTCTGCAAAACTCCACTCAAACAGTATCTCTCTAACAACACCTCTCCTAGCCTCTGCATCACACTCATCACACCTACTTAAAGGTCAGCACTGCCCTGCCCCACCTCTCCTCAGCACTCACTTTACCCCATCTTTCAGCATGTTTGCATTTGGAATGCTTCTGGTGGACAGTTCTGTGCAGCGAGAGACAGAACCTCAGTCACCTCAGTTTCCCCCAGGTGTTGTGCACATAAAAAGCACTCAAAAGCCTTGTTCACCGTGGAATTAAGCAAATGGAATATGAATTTCATTTCATAATAAAGAAAAGAAATGTTTTCTAAGAAAATAGCAAATATATGTCAGGCCTTAAAAATATATTCTTTTTCCCTCAAAAATGGGAATTTATATTCCTCCTATAAATAATATTTGAGAAAAGAGACCGTTTTCTGAGTACCCATGTTGGCTTGGGTTACTTGTTCTTTTACTCCAATTCCATTCTCTCTATTTTTCAGCGTTAGCATTGACCTTCTGGGACTCTGCTTGATCAAGAACAGCAATGATCTCACCCCATTTTCAGATAGACCGCTACATGTCATCTTTCACTCCACTGTTCAAGGTTTCCGGGCTTTGGGGTGGACGCCAATGTCTATGAGCATCATTACTTTGCTGCCAATCACTCATCTGTCATAAACTCTCTTACCTCCTGCAGTAGAGAGAAGAGTGAAGGCTAAAGGCCTCAAGCTGTGACAAGTCCACTGCCATCAAACAAATTGAAATTCAGAGCAAAGTGTGGATACATATCAGGCTCACTCACTGCCATCGAGTTGATGTGGAGTCTTAGTGACCCTATAAGACAGAGTGGAACTGTCCCTGTGTCTTTCAACCAGAGTAGAAAGACTGTCTTTTTTCCCATGGAGAAGCTGGTGGTTTCAAACTGCTGACCATGTAGCTATCAGCCCAGGGATACATACAAGGCTACATAGCCCCTGCATACAAGGCTATTGATCATCAATATAGCAAGTTGCCTTCTCATTGCTACCAGCGGCTGCTTCTGCGAAGGAAAGTCACATGCATTCCTAATCTTCCAGGTGAAATGTCGACAAACCCTCCAGGAAGATGAATCTCAAGAAGAACATTTTTTTTTTCTACAGGCAACAACCATTTGGTCTTTTATGGGGTCACCCCCAAGATCCAGCTTTTTTCCAACAAGGCTATCCACAGGGGTTCCAAAGCACGGACATTGAGTTTTTGTTTCATTACATCAGAATGTTTTTAATCTAAAATATTTTTCATGTCAATTTCTTTAAGGGGGAATAGTAGATGCACAATCCATGCTTTGTTTTGTTTTTCTCAGTGGCTTAGTGGGCAAAGAGCAGGCTGCTAACCACAAGGTCCATCAAAACAAATCCAACCAACCAACCAACCAACCAACAAATATCCTCACCGCTCTGGGGTCAGTTGGGACTGATGGCGCCCCTAGAGGGCAGCGTGGCACTAGCCCTGCAGGTTTCTGAGACTGGACTCTACGGGAAGAGAACAAGCTTGTCCTCTCCCGGGTCAGCTGGTAGTTTCAAACTGCTGCGCTTGCATTCGTGTATCCCATTATGCCAAGAGGGTTGGTGCCTAGTCACTATGTACATAGTGCAAATGCACTAGCTGCTCCCTGGGAGAGAGATCTGCTCCCATAAATGATTGACAGACCGGGAAACTCAATGGGGCAGGTCTGTTCTATACTGTCCGGTGTCTTTGAGTCAGAATCAACTTGACAACAGAGAGGTTTTTCCCCTGTCTTT
The DNA here is from genome assembly GCF_000313985.2 of Echinops telfairi. Taxonomy (NCBI): domain Eukaryota; kingdom Metazoa; phylum Chordata; class Mammalia; order Afrosoricida; family Tenrecidae; genus Echinops; species Echinops telfairi. The sequence goes on from NW_022111371.1 coordinate 2,609,833, forward strand.
TGTTTTCCATTTTTCCATGACAGGGAATGCCCGGTGTAGGTTTTCCATTTTTCCATGACAGAATGCCCAGTGTAGGTCAATGGATGACTCTGGGTAAACAGCAAAACAGAAATTGGGAAACCGACAGTTCTGAAGCCTGTTGGTATAAAATCACAACACATAGTCTGTTTTACGATGGTGGGGTCACGTGGCACTAGTACTTGGTGTTCCTGCCAAAAGCATCCATCCAGAAGGGAACATTTATTTCTTTGACCAGATGTGTGACAATGTCACACTGAAAAGTGGTTCCACGATGCTGAACTGACATATATCATCACAAAAATTGCACCGCTAATAGAATGTGTTTGAATGAGCAGCTCCCTAGTGAGGCTTCAATCATCTGGAACCATAAAGAATGCACGGTTTTCAGAACTAGGAAGGACTTGCAAGCTCATGTGCTCTAAAACTCTCATTTTGACAAGGTAAAGCTAAGACTTGGAGAGTTATACGATGGAATATAAGTTACTCAGCATATGTGTATCAAAATTGAAAAGTATTTCTGGATCCCAGGAGTGCCAGCCAGATTTTTGTAACTCCTTGATGATCATCCCAATTGCTTGCATTCCTCCGTGTTTCATTCAACAAATACGTGTTATGCACCTACTAAGTAACAAGAATCATACTAGCATTGAGGACTGAGTAGGTGCTGGTGCAGGACATCATGGTCAATAAAGGAGAGGCGCAGGGAAAAGGAAGAGGACTCCCAATGAGATGGATGGACACAGCGGCTGCCACAATGGGCTCAGGCAGAAGAACCATCGTTTCATTCTGTCGCATAGGGATCCGCACTGTGTCACTTAGCAACAATAGCAGCCAAGATGAGTTGTTCAAATCTAACCAGGAACACTACCCAAAAATTAAGAAAAAAGAAGAATTCATGATCTGTTTCCATCAAAGCTATGGAAAATGTTCGTTTTCTCTTTAGCACCTGGAGTAATCATGAGTCACAATTGGTTTGACAGCATGGGGTACAAGTAAAAATAAGTACAAGGCAGAAAAAACAATTGGCTAAGGTGGAAGAGGGTGCCTGCAGTGCGTCAGCAGTTTTGGTGGGGTCGACTGGAGTCATGATACCCGTGAGAAAGAGTCAACAGAATGAGGAAAGGCATTTGCAGACAGTGCAGAGACCAGTTCTGAGGTCCGCATGAGCCTGGAGAGCGAGAGAGACAAGCAGAAGTTTGTTGTGGCTGCAACCAGAGTGTGGATGGAAGGTGATGGAGAGAGGATGTGTCCAAAGCATGCAGAACCAATGAGCAGGGTTTTAAATGCAGTGGAAAACCATTGGAGGGCTTTACACAGAGGAATCATAGGCTCTGGTTGTTAAGCACCTAATTGCACATAGTCTGTCCCAAGGCCTGATTTTTCAGGCTACAGTGCATTCCGGTAGCAGACACTACACAACACACCCTATACCCATTCCTGTGTTCAATTAAGATATCACTCAAATTCCTATTTGAATTATAGTTGAGGTGAAAGAAGCTTAGAATGGGTTCAGTTTAAAAATCAATCAATTACCAAAAACAGAATAGACTTTGCTTTTAAAAGTTAAAATGGACAGAAAATTTAACAAATAGTACAGAATCACCTCCTCTGTCCTTTCCCAGTCACATCCTCTTTCTTTTATTAGTAACATCTAGCATTTGTGTAGTACATTTGCTATACTCCGTGAGTCCATACTAATGCATTATTACTATTATTATTATTAAAAGTCCATAGGTGCATTTGTTGTTTTTGTTTGTTTGATTTTCGTTTTCTTTTTAGAGAGTGAATGAGAGAGGGAGTGAGACTAAATGAGTGAGACGGTGAGTGAGAGTGGGAGTGAGTGAGCATGAGAGGGAGAGAAAGTGAGAGAACTAGTGAGTATCTCTGAGAGAGTGGCTGAACGAGTGAGAGTAAGAGAGTGAGTGTGAAAGTAAGTTAGAGTGAGAGATGAGTGAGTGAGTGGGTGAGAACAAGAAAGTGAGAGAATGAGTCAGTGTGAGTGAGAGTGAGGGAGAGAGTAAATGAGAAAGTGAGTGAGAAATGAGTAAGTGAGAGAGATAGTGAGCGAGGGAGCGTGAGTGAGAAAGTGAGAGAGAGGAAGAGTGTGAATAAGAGAAAGTGAAAATCCTAGCTCCTACTTAAGAACAATTAGCCCTTACTTCACAGCCCTGCTGGATACTCCGCTTCATGAAATGATCACTGAAGATAAGGGTGCTACAGCAAAGTGTGCTGAAGAAAATAGATGGTGCCCAGCTAGCAATCAAAATAGTGCCTGGGGTCTTAAAGTCTTGTATTCAAACAAGCAGACATCTAAATAAGGCGTCAATAAAGTCCACATGGAAGAAGCACACCAGTTTGTGTGATCCAAAGATGACAATTACAACATTTGAATATGATGAAGAGAAAAGCAGCAGAGCTAAAATTATGAATACCTAATCTGGAGAAGGCTGTGAAGGGTTAGGGAGCCTCAAACCCACCTTCAGAGCATCTAGTCAGCCTGAGTCACTGACAGATCTGCTCTAGCTACTGGCAAGAGTCTCCAACAGCCTTACTATCAGGGTGAGACCATTGTCATCTTGATTGTGCTGGATCGAACCCGATATTTGGCCAGTTGACCTCCCTATGGATACGACCTGAATTTGTAGTGGGTGCAAGTGTTTCTCAATTGTTCCATGACAGAGATCTCTTCCATGGCTTTTTGAATGTTGATGAGGGTGGGGGTCTTTTCCCTATTATGCATTATTGTCTTTTTATTACTTTGATCTTATCCTTACTTAGTGAGATTTATTTTTCATTGTTTTCTGTTGTGTCTCCAAGCTCTGAAGCACAGGAGGAGTAGACGTATAATGATAACAATTAATGCAAGGTGTTATGGGGAATGCAGCAGTGGGGAATGCAGCAGTGGGGGATGGGCAATAGGGAAAGGGCTTTTGGGGAGTAAACAATGAGGGCAGCAGAGGGGAAGAACCACTAGAACTGATCATGATTGCTGAACTCAGTTGAAAGATGATTTAACCAGGGGGGTTGAGGGCTTTATGATTGATGTGGTGGTGATTGTACAATGCCCCTTGATATGATTGAATGACTTAACTATTCAATTGTATGATATATAAATTATGTGCCAATAAAACTAATTGAAATCATTGGGAAAAATAATTGAAAAAAGAAAGAGTGAGAGTGAGTAGAGTGAGAAAGTCAGTGAGAGGGGAGTGAGCGAGTGGTGAGTGAGAGTGAAGGATGGTGAGGGAGGGAGGGAATGGGTAAAGCGTGAGTGTGAATGAGTGAAAGAGAATAAGGGTGAAGGAGTGTGAGTGACAAAGTGAGAGTGAGTGTGGAGGAAAGAGTGAGTGAGAGCGGGAGTGAGTGTGAGACAGAGTGAGAGAGAAAATGAGTGAGTGAGAATGAGTCTTAGTTTATTCACTGTATTGTATATTCCTCTTTGACAGATACATAATCATATATAGCCACCATTACAATACCACACAGAATAGTTCACTGTCCTAAAAGTATATTATGCTCCAGTGATCCATTTCTTTTCTCTTTTCTTCCTCTTCACCTGACCACATCCTGACCACATCAATCTTCTTATTGAATCTACACTTCTACCTT
>NW_022111371.1:2614346-2615864 GCF_000313985.2 Echinops telfairi
CACTGCTCTTTTTTGTTGTTCCTCAAGGAACTATTGTTGCTTTCCCTCTGCCTGGAATACTAGTTATCAGATGTTTTCATAACCCCTTGCTATTCCCAATTAAGAGCTCAGCGTATACATCATCACTTGTGAAGTTTAATTATATGTGTCAACTTGGCTGAGCTAATCTGATACCAGTTATTGAGTCAATTTTGAACTCAGATATTGGTGTGAGGTATTTTGTTCATGTGATTAAGCTTTAAACTCAGTTAACTTTAAGTAAAGAAGACTATGATACCGTTGATAAATCTCAAAGGCTTTCAGAGCAAAAATTGAGGTTTCAAGAAGCAAAGAAATGTCTGAGTCTCAAGCCTGCCACCTTCCCTATGGATTTTGATCTTGGGAGTGTCCATAGTTCCATGAGACCCAATACCTTAAATGAAATCATTCAGTTTGATTCTCCCACCCTTCTTTTTCATTTCTTGCCTATGCAAAGGCATTCACCTCTGTGTATCATAACAAATTTTGAACAATATTGCAAAGTGTGGGAATTCGAGAGTACTTAATTGGGCTCATTCAGAATCTATGTATAAATCAAGAGGAAATTCTTCAAGTGGAACACGAGGATACTAAATAGCTTAAAATAGGGACAGGTGTGTGTCAATATTGTATCACTTCATCCTGTGTATATAATCTAAATATTTAGAAGGTGTACAATATTGAAGCAATACTCATAATGACCTTCAATTTGTGGATGACTCCAAATTACATTTATAGATGAAACAGCCATACGTGATGAAAGTGAAGAAGACTTGAGGCACTTATTGATGAAGATCTGGGGCCATAGTCTTCTGTATGGACTACACCCAATCACAGAAGAAGAAAAAATTCTCACCACTGGACCAAAAAACATCACCATAATACATGGAGAAAATACTGTATTTATTCATGATTTCATTTATCTTGGGTGAAGAATCAATACCCAAGTAAGCAGCATTTGGTTACATCTGGCACACAATAACCCTTTAAAGTATTAAAAAGTAAAGGTGTCCCTTTGAAGACAAAGTTGCACCTGATCCAAGCTATGGTCATATCAGTTGTTCATATGGTTATGAAAGCTGGATAATAAGCAAGAAAAACTTAAAAATAAAAGAAAACTTGAATTCCAATGAAAAATATGGAATGCACTATGGAATGCCAGAAGATGGGACACATCTGACATGGAAGAAATACAGCTCTTTAGAAGGAACGAAGATCATCAGATTTGCCTCAGATACATCGGGCATATTAAAAGGGCACGGAGAAGGTCTTCAAGCTTGGTAAAATAGAGGATCAATGAAGAAGAGAAAGATCCTTGCAAGGTGGGTTGAAACTGGCTGCAGCAATGAGCTCACAAACAATGATGCTAATGCAGGACTGGGCGGTGTTTTCATCTATTCATAGAGGGCCATAATGAATCTGAGCTGAACAGAAAGCACCTATCGACCACAGTATCCTTCTTTCCTGTCCCACCTCTTGATGATACATTGTTTTTTTTTT
>NW_022111371.1:2617510-2619022 GCF_000313985.2 Echinops telfairi
GTCCCAGCCACTCCAAGTACAAACATAAGCCGTCTGCTTCTGTAGAGACTTGAGCCACGGAAATAAATCTTCTGGGACAATTCTGTTCTGCTCCATAGTGAATGAGGACTCTCATAAAATGGGGTTATATTACGGCAGACGATCATCAGGTCTTTCTGACATACTGTGTAGTTCAAAGTACTAGGCTGTCAGAGTGTAGGCAAGCCCGTCATCTCTTCATGTGCCTGCAGAGGCTAATCATGATCTATTTTAAAACTATCTATTGTTTTTTATGTGCTTATTTTTTATAAATGAAATTCTGGGATTCTATTTTGCTTTTTCTCAAGCACCTGGATTGTCCTTGCCCGTCACAAGAAAACCGTAAATAGCTTACCTTGAGTGATTGAATGGCCTCCTTTATTAAATATGAGAATAGACTTTTTTTCCCTTTCAAGTGTTAGCTCTTTCTGTAACAAACATGTTTCATATTTATTGCTTCTGTAATAAATTTCCTATTTATAACTTTCGTCCATGTTCCCTTTTATAAGAAATCTCTTGAATATGAGTAGTACTAACCCACTCTTAGCATTTAAGTATTTTCCAATTTGTTGTTGGTTTTCTTTTTTTAAAGAATTTTAATACTGATTTCTATGATACAAATTATCTTACTTCAGTCTTATAAAATCTATTAGTAGTTTTTCTCTGAACCTGAGATCATGCTTGTGAATTGTCTCCCTATTATTTGATATTAATGGAAACCTATATTTTTACCTAATGAGTAATAGCAGTGATTTGATTTTGTGTTCTTTTAAAGGGCTTCTTGGTATGCAGAAAGTCTGAGGTCCTATCTCACAAGTCACTCCATGAGCCAGAGAGCTGAAGATCTGGTGCCATAAAAATTACAGTGTGAGAAACTTCATGGAGTATTTCTGTTTTGTCCTATGGGGTCTGGATGAGTCAGAACTGGCAAGATGGTAACAAATTTGGTCTGACTTCAGTGATATAGTCTCCTGAAATCATTATACCTAAATGTTCACTAGCATATTAATAAATCTGTAAGTTGTGTATGTATGGCATTGTTGTTAGGTGCCAGTGAGTCCGTTCCAAATCATAGCAACCTTATGCACTACAGAACCTCATATACCACACTGCCTGGTTCGGCACCACCCTCACAGTTGTGCTTCTGCTTGAGCCCTTGTTGCAGCTACTGTCTCAGTCTAACTTGTTGAGCACCTTCATCTGTTTTTGTTGCCGCTCCCCTTTACTAAGCATGGTGTCTTTCTCCAGGGACTGACCTCTGCTGAAAACGTGTCTAAAGTATGTAAGACAAAGTCTCTCCTTCCTTACCTCTAAGGAGCATTCTGGCTGTACTTCTAAGACGGATCTGTTTATTCTTGGGCAGTCCATGATACTTTCAATACTTTTCACCAGCATCATAATTCAACTGAATCGATTCTTCATCAGTCTTCCTTATTAAAAATGTCCTTATTCAATTTTGTATAGGTAGTAAGATAGTAATTAAACCATTTTTTT
>NW_022111371.1:2620402-2638068 GCF_000313985.2 Echinops telfairi
TATGTATACATTTAAAATTTTGGAAGAAAAATATTATTTAGTCTGCCTTCTTTACTTTCTATGATACACTTGGTAGCTTTCCAAAGATTTTTTTTTCCAGAAGGATTGGAAAAGAGAGGTTTTAAAATAGAAAGAAAAGGAAAGAAAGAGAGAGAGAGAGAGAGAGGATGGAGGAGTGGAAGAGGAAAATCATCCTTATTTCATTTATAGCAAAAAAAAGTCAACCAGTAACTCTTTTTTAAATTATCCTTTTAAAATTCTAGAGAGTAATTTTGAGAAGATAATAAATAGGATAAAGAAAACCATACAGGGATTGATTTCACACACACACACACACACACACACACACACTCCCCAAGCAATCCTAGGAAGTGAACAATCATGTTTTATTTAAAAAGTTTTTAGGCCCCGTTGTAAACATAATTTATTAGAAATCTTCATATCAGCATCTCTGGTGTCCTTCTTTCAGGAGAAGTTTTTAAAAAGGTTTACAAAAGGAATCAATGCTAAATATGAAAACCATTGCAACTTCGTACTTCTCTTTGAAATCTATCAAAAACGAGTCCCTAAACAATGAACTTACAGTAGAAACAATGCCAACAGATTTTAAACAGCCATCTGGTGTAATTAGTCATGCTCCCTAAAAATAGGCTGTTTGAAAACGTGCAAAGTTACTTCCTGATATAATTCTGTCCTCTCTCTAACAACACAGAAGCTCTTGAAGGAAATTCAAGGATATTTTCGATGGGGAAGACTAATTCCTGAATTTATATGGTCATGTAAAGAAGTACTGAGCATGTAGAGTTCAAAGTCCTGTTCAGCATCCCTATCTTTCCACACTATCATTTCTGCTGGGCTCAAAGCAAAACCCCTGTCCATATTCAGACTCATGCCACCTCTTGTGCCCTGCAGCACTTCCCATGGTAAATTTTTGGAAATGGATTACCAGACCTTCGGTGGACTTGATTCTGCAGTGCTTATTTCCTCCCGATTGCCACAGAACAAGCATTTGTATCTGACCTTCACCAAGCACATCTTCAAACAAACCACTGCAGTGTGTTCCATTTATTATTCGCACGTTCATTTCTTCAGCAACATTAGGAGTCTATTTGTCACAGTAATATCCCTTCTTTTACTCTTGAGAGATATCGTGGAAGGTCAATTGATTCATTCACTTAATTCAGCCTTGGACAGCCAACCCACAGATTGGTGGTTCAAACCCTCCAGCCGCTCTGCTCCAGGAAGAGAGAGGTGGCAATCTGTTCTGTAAAGACACCCGGTAGAGCAGTTACTCTGTTCAGTAGTCACTCTGCATCTCCATCAGCTTGATGGAGGCGTTTTCTTGTTTTATGGTGGTGTTTTGTTTTAGTTTTCACATTATCATAATTTAAGCATCAAAAGCAAAGTGATTTACCAGAACACAGGTCTATCTACTAGCATCTATTGGCTTACTTTTTGCCCTCCCGTCGGCCCCCCCCACCCCCGCCACCCCGCCCCCGTTTTCCAAACCATTCTATTAGGAGTTAATCCAGACATCATACAATCCCATAGTTCAGTCATAGAAGGAGTATTGTACAATTGCTATCACAATTAGTTTCAAAATGTTTTCTTTCTTGAGCTCCTTCCTATCAGCTCCCCCTTACCCTGTACTTCCCCTGAAATACCCCCCCCCCACACACACACACACACAAACTCCCACACACATAAAGGAATCTTTATTCTAGTCATTGCTTCTTTGGGTTCACTTATTCTGGGTTTCATACACCGTAAAACGGAAAATACAGAACAGAGGCAAGAAGACTACCAACAATGACAAAATGCAACAAAGACAAAAAGAAAAGAAAAAACAGTAAAAACCAGATCAAGCACAAAATGTATAAAAGCGGAAATCAAAGGACAAGGTTTTAACCATTCACGTCAGATTGATCATTTTAACCTATTATAGCCATCTCTCTGATACTCTTTGATCACCAGATTATCCTCATTTCTTAAGTATGATTAGAGGGAAATCACCAGAAGTTTTTTCCCTGTGTAGATTCTGCACATTTATTTTGGGCTTCCACTGTCATCCATAACCTTCTGCACACTAGAATCTCACAATGTAAACTCTGATACTATCCCCATCTTTGGGCTTGGGTTATATTATTTACAATCCTTGGGTCACAGATGTTGGTGTGCTTCTTCCAAGTGGGCCTAGCTGATATCTCACTTAGATGGCTGCTTGTTTGAAAGCAAGCCTATAAGAATCCAGATGCTATTCTTTCTGATAACCGTGCATCATCTAATTTCGTAGCCATTTTTAGCTATAACACCCATATTTTCTGTGTTTCCTTCACGAGAATGTGCATTAAGCAGGATCATATCGTAACTTCTAATTGTTCTTAAATAGGAGTTAGAATTAAGTGCAAGCCCCAAATCTATTCCTGAATCTATGCTTTTTCATCCTTCTTATTTTATGGTAGAAAATCTTACTAATTTATTTTAGCCTTCTACCGTTCCTGTCAGTATTTTTCTTGCTTTAATTAATTTTATTGAGGATTCTAAAATCCTTGAACTATAAATCTGGGCCATATTAATTTTTATAGGTATCTCTGCGTGATGCAAGCAGTTTCCTAGCTTGGCTGTTAACTGAGAGGTTGGTCGCTTAAATTCATTCAGAAATGTCTCAGAAGAAAAATCTTGCAAGCTACGTCTGCACACTCTGCTTCTTTGCTTGTGGGATGACTCATGATGGGGCACAGTTTCTTTTGTTGTATATAGGCTCCCCTGGAGTTGGAATCTGTTTGATACCTTCCCATGGTGAGGACAAGGGGAGCAATGCTAGTAGCAGTTGTGACCAATATAAGTAGTTGTGTGCAGTGTGTATTTTAAAGGGATCCCTAACAAGATATCTTGTGGTAGTGGGTAAATCTTTGAAAAAAAGGCAAAAATAAGGATGACGCCTAGGGTTGAGGCCTGAGCAGCTGAGTGAATGGTCATCTCATTTATTGAAATTGAAAGTATGTTGGGAGAGGGAGATGTCAACGGAGGGTTCCTTTTGGTCCGTTAGTTACGTGATAGCTCTTATAGTGATTAGTGATGCTCTGAATCTGGAACTTAGGTAAAGAATAACAAGTGGAGTTTTCATTTGTGTGTTTCCAGCGTATAGTTTGTTGTTAGGTACAATTGAGTCGGCTCTGACTCACAGCCACCCTCTGTGCTTCTATAACAGACTGAATCACTGCCCAGTCCCGTGCCATCTTCACAAGTGTTCTCTTGTATGACCACATCGTCACACCAAAGGCCTTCCCTCCTCCTCTGTGCCTCTACTTTATCAAGCATGATGCTCTTCTCCGGGACTGGTCTCTCCTGACAACCTGTCCAAAGTAACTGAGACAAAGTCTTGCCATACTTACCTCTAAGGAACATTCTGATTGTACTTCCAAGACAGGTCTCTGTTTTTTTTGGCCGTCTGTGGGCCTTTCAAGATTCTTTGCCAACACCATAGGTCCAAGGCATTGATGTTTACTGGTCTTTCTAATGTAATGTCCAACTCTCATACGCATATGAGGTGACTGAAAATAGCAGGGCTTGGGTGAGGTGCACCTTAGTCTACAAAGTAACACCCTTGCTTTTCAGTCCTCTAAAAGAGGTTCAGTGCAGCAGATTTCCTCAGTGCAATGTCTCATCTGACCCAACTGCTGCTTCCAGGAGCATTGATTGTGGATAAAGGGCTTTCTGAGGAGTTGAAAGAGGAGTAAGAGATTCAAAAAAGGCGGGTGGGGGGGGGGGTTATTCTAAAGTTATTTAATTAGGGTAGAATCCGCAGTTCTCAACCTGTGGGTCGCGATCCCTTTGGGGGTTGAATGACCCTTTCCCAGGGGTGGCGAGATTCATAACAGTAGCAAAATTACAGTTATGAAGTAGCAAAGAAAATAATATTACAGTTGGGGGGTCACCACAACGTGCGGAACTGTATTTAAGGGTCATGGCATTAGAAGGTAGCAAACCACTGGGGTAGAGCATGACCTCTATCCTAGCAGTAGTGTTTAGAAACCTTCCCTGCAGTATGCAGAAGAGGGCATGGTTTCTTTAAAAATCAAAAGAGAAAGAAAAGAAACTGGTAAAATTCAACTTGGTCAGCTCTATGATTTCACCTAGATTTAGAATGGTTCCCCTTCCACCGTCTCCACTACAGCCTCCTGCGTTCCAATGGCCATCCTCCCTAACACAGATTGCTTTAACTGGTCTCTGTCCCTGCCCTCTCCTCATGTCACTTTTTCTCAACACGGAAGTCAGAAGAATTCCTTTAAATGGACATAGGTCATATTGCTTCTCTGGTCACAATTCACCAATGGATTTCCAGCTCCCCGCTACTGTAGACGCCAAATACCCCACCATGGTGTGACCCATGGTGGTCCTCTCCTCTCTGACACTAAATATCTCCCCTCTTTGTTCATCTTCTTCCGGCAGATCTTCTTCCTAGTAAGTTCTGCTCTCCTCACACAGCACAGGCCTCTCCTCTCCTGGCGGGACTGGTGGTTCAGGGACACAATGACCACTTTCCATGAGGGAGACTGAAGGGACTCTGATGGCACAGTGGTTGAAGCACTGGCTGCTAGTCCAAAGGTCAGTGTTTGAAACCCACCACCCACTCCAAGGCTGGAGGGGCAAGGGGGGATTGATATGCTTCTGTAAAGAATTACAGCCTTAGAAACCCCTTGGGACCATTTTAGTGGGTCATACAGTTTCTCTAGGGAGCTGGTATGAGTCAGAATCTACTTGAAAAAGGTGGGTTTGCTTGTCTCCTTTCATTGTTGCTTTTGTTGTTGTTTATTCGTTTGCTTGTTTCAGGGGTGTGTGTTTTGCCAGAGCCTAGGTTTGATTCTTAGCAATGGGCCTCTGGCACAGACACCACACTTCGGCCATTGGTGGTTCGTGTGCTGCTACCATGATGAACATGTTTCAGTCTAGTTTCCTGACTTAGAAAGACTAGGAATAAAGACCTGATGGTCTACTTTTGAAAACCAGTCCACGAAGACCTTTTGGATCACAAAGGTTCAGCATGTATCAGATGATGGGAGGGTATAGGATGGGCCAACATTTGGATCTGTTGTGCGTGGGGTGACTATGAGTCAGGACGACATTGTGGTAAATAACAACAAGAGGCTATCTCACTGCCTTGTTATTGTCCCATCTCATACAACATTCTATCACAGCATCTCCAGCTGATATTACAACCCCTCCTGCATAGCCCCCTCCCTGCAGTCCCTAATTCTCTGGCTCCCTGTTTATATTTCTCCAGGTTTTTTATAACAGTATGACCATATTTTCACTTATACTCTTTTTTTTCCAAAACAGTTTTATTGATATATAATTCAAATAACATCCATTTCAATAGTCCAATCATATTTGTGCCTAGCTATCAAATAGAATAGTGTCTGGGGTCTTGTTTCCAAACAAGCAGCCATCTAAGCGAGATGTCAACTAAGCCCACATGGAAGAAGCACACCAACATCCATGACCGAAGGATTGTAAAAGAATATAGTACAAATCCAAATGAAGAAATGGTATCAAAGCTTACATTTTGAGATTCTGGTGTGCAGAAAGCTATGGATAACAATGGAAGCCCAAAATACATTTGCAGGATCTACACAGGGAGTAACCCTCTGGCAATTTCCCTCTAACCATAATTAAGAAATGGGAATAACCTGATAATCAGACAGAGATTATTGGAGAGATAACTATAGTAGGTTAAAATGATCAATCTGACTTGAATGGTTAAAACCTTGCCATTTGATCTCCCTACTCAAATATTTTAGGCTTCATCTGTTTTTTAATATCTTCTGTGGGTTTTTGTTTTTGTTTTCATATGGAAGTTTATCTCTGTTGTATTTTGTCATTGTTGGTAGTCTCCTTGACACTCTGTTATGTGTTTTTTCTGGGTTTTTTTGGTATATAAAACCCAGCTGAATCTCTAGAGACAATAAGTAGAATAAGGGTTCCTAGGGGGTATGGCGGGGAAGGTACAGCTGGGGGCTAGAGGGAACTGTTTTCAAGGAGTTCAAGAAGGAAGAAATTGTGGTAGTGATTGTACAATACTCCTTGATACTATTTAACTATGGAATAGTGTGATGTGTGGATTAACCCCTAATAAAATAGTTTGGATACTATTAGCTCCCCAATTTCCTCCAACTTCCCCGACCATGTACCCAAGAAACCATTAGTGTCTCCATAGGTTTACCTGTCCTGGATTTCATTTTGACTGATGCCTGAATTTTTTTTTTTTTTGCCTCAAAGAGTATAAACCCTGTTATACAAGGCAAAAGGTTTGAAACATATTAAATTCTCAATACTTACTTGAATCCTTGACATACAGACACTTCTCAAAGAAATAATGAATCGGTTCATGGAATTGCAAACCCTGATCTAAGCAATATCTCTACCTGGGCACAATCACATTTGAAAAGGCATCTTGCTTGTAGAGTTGGGCTGGAAGCAGTTTGCAATTATCTGAATGAAAGCGCCCCCTGTGGAAGTAATTGCTTAAGCCATCAACTCCCTTGGCGGTGTTTTTATCAGCACTGAAAGCAAGTTTTACCATTCATCATCTGCATGCAAGAAGACTGAGCAAACCTCTATGTTCGGCATTAGAATCCCACCACCCGCCTTCTCTCTCTCCTCCCCTCCTTTCTTCCCTCCTCCTCCTTCCCTGGGAGCTTTGCAGTTCCAGGAGGACCTCTTGCCTGCTGCAACGCGCACTCTGAGCAAGCTTTGCCATCTGCAGCAGGAAAGGTCACCATCAGTTAGTTGTTATTCCAATATGCATCCACTTCATCTATTTTTCTCTCTCACTTTTTTCTTCCCTTGACCTGAATTAATCCTCTCATTATCTGCCTCCCACTTGGATCAAATCCCCCTTCAACTTTTCTACTTATTCTGCCTATGTCTTTACCTGTCTCTCCAGAGATAGAGCAAGAAGCTCTGTTTAAAGACCACTTTTTTTTTTTTCAGGGCCAAGTCCAATTGGCTGACAAAGAACAAAGAAGAGTGAGCTGCTTTCCCAGGGAACGGCACCGCAGAGAATCCCCCTTCTAGGCTGTAGCTGCTAAGAACTAATATTTGGTAAAATCTGCTTTGTGGCGGACATACTGCTAAGTGCTTTACTCAATTTTTACCACAAATAATATAATAGTTGCATCAAACACACACACACACACACACACACACACACACACACACACACACACACTGTCATTGAATTGACTTAGACTGTTAGAAACCTTACAGGAAAAAGTAGAATTGCCCCATAAATTTCTCCAAATTTCCCAAATCTGTAATCTTCATGGAAGCAGACTAACACATATCCCTCCTGCATAACAGTCGGTGGGTATAAACTGCCAAGATCTTGCGTTTCCATTGTGACCCCCGGCTCCTTAGTAGTGACATATTGTTGTCGTCGCTGTCATCAGGTGCTGACAATAGTGGCCCATGTACAACAGAATGAAATACTGCTCAGTCCTGCACCATCTTCACTGTCTTTGATGCTGTTGTAGTCACGCTATCAGGCTGTTTGCTTAAGGGCCTTCCTCATTTTTTGCTGACTTTCTACATTACCAAGTATGATGTCCTTTTTCAGGGACTGATCTCACCTTATAACGTATGCAAAGTATATGAAACTAAAGGCTTGCCATCCTCCCTTCTAAGGAGCATTCTGGCTGTACTTCTATCAGGGCACATGTGTTAGTCTGGGTAGACAAGAGAAACAAATTCATAAACACGTGTATGTGTGTGTGTGTGTGTGTGTGTGTATATATATGAAAGAGGGTTATATACAAGACCAATTGAATGTTGAGAAAAAGGCCCAGCCCAGTCCAGATCAAGTCCATAAGTCCAATATTTGCCCATATGTCTGATACCAATCTACAAAGCCCTCTTCAGACTCATGAAACACATGCAATGATGCCAAATGCAGGAAGATTACAGGTCAGTGGGTGGGAAATCTTGAAACTCCAGTGGCACTGTAAGCATCTCAGCACTGGCAGGAGTCTCCACATGGCTTCTCCAGGGCCAGGGTTCTGGATGTATCAGGGTAGTTCCATGTGGTTTCTCCTAAGGAATGTCTCCCCGGGAGTCAGCCTTGTCAGTAGAGGGGCTCCAAGGGTCAAAAGAGAGAAGTGTCTTCTACTTCCAAGGAGGAAATCCAGGAGTTCCCAGAATTCCCAGGAGAAAGTCATGCCCACACAGAAGCCTCATTGGCTATGATCCGATTGACAGACTAGACTCCATCCCTTCAATCATAATCCTCTCAAGTCCCAAATTGACACCAGATTATATAACTACCACAGCACATTTGCTTATTCTTCCAGAAGTTCTTCGTATTTTCAATATTCTTCTTTCAAAACCATAATTCAAATGCATTGTTTCTTCCAAAGTCTTTTATATTCATTGTTCAACCTTTCCATGTATTATTTTGAGGCCACTGAAATTAGCAGGGCTTGGGGTCAAGCATCTGGAGCCCTGGCGGGGTAGTGGTAACAAGTTGGACTGTGATCCACATGGTCAACAATTCAAAACCACCAGCAAATCAGCAGGAGATTCAACTCATGGAAATAGTCTTGGAAACCAACAGGGAGTCACTATGAGTCAGCAATTGACTCCATGTCAGTGAGTGACTGGGTCATGCACACCTTATGTCTCAAAAGGGTGGCCCTGCTATTCAACTTCTTTGGTGCAACAGATTTTCCAAAGTCAATATGTCCGTTGATTTAAAAAAATTTTTTTTTGACTATTGCTTCCTTAGCTGTTGATTGTGAATCCAAGGGAAATAAAATCTTTGCCCACTTCAATCTTTTCTCGGTTTATCATGATGTGTATCACTCCAATTGTGAGAATTTTGGATTTCTTTACATTGAGTTGAAATCGACTATGAAGGATTTAATCTTTGATTTTCATCAGCAAGTGCTTCAGGTCCTCCTCAATTTTGGCAAAGTTGTGTCCTCTGCATATGGCAGTTTGTTAATAAGCCTTCATCTAATCCTGATATATGATGAAGATCAAGGATTGCTGCCTTCAGTAAGGATCATGATTCAATATCAAGAAGACCAAAATTCTCACAACTGGACCAATAGGTCACATCATGATCAATGGAGAAAAGATTGAAGTTGCCAAAGATTTCATCTTGTTTGTATCCACATTCAAAGCTCATGGAAGCAGCAGTCAAGAGATCAATTGACACATTTCATTAGGTAAATATGCACCCCAGACATCTTTACAGTGTTGTGAAGCAAGTACATGACTTTGAAGACTAAGGTACACCTGACTCAAGCCAAGGTATTTTCAATTGTTTCGTATACATGTGAAGCTTGGACACTGAATAAGGACAACCAAACAAAAATCGATGTATTTTCACTATGGTGTTGAAAAGAATATCGAAAGCTCGGTGGAATGCAAAAGTACAAACAGATCTGTCTTGGAAGAAATCCAGCCAGAGTGTTCTTTAGAGGTAGGGATGGTAAGATTTAGTCTCATGTTTTTCAGACATGTTTTCAGGAAAGACCAGTTCCTAAAGAAAAACATCATGCTGGCTGAAGTGGAGGGTCAGCCCCAAAGAGGAAGACTGTATACGAGATGGATTGATACAGTGGCTGCAACAATGGGGTCAAACCAAAGAACAATTGCAAGGATGGGGCAGGGCCAGATGGCGTTTTGGAGTTGTACGTAAGGCGGCTATGAGTCAGAACAGACCCCCATGGAAACTAATGACAAGAACAAAACCGCAGTAAAATCATCCAAGGAGCCTTGGTGGCACAGTGAGCTATATTCTTGAACTAAACCTTAAGGTCAGAAATTTGACTCCACCAGCTGCTCCACTGGAGAAAAATGTGGTTGCTTGTTCCTCTAAATATTTAAAGTCCCAGAAATGCTAGTGAGCTGTCCTTTGGACAACTATGATTCAAAACAGACATTAATGCCCGTGAGTTTGGCTTTTTGGCATAAGATGAGCATGTTACATATCTATGCTCTATGATTCCAACACTCTGAGTCAACTTTTGATATTTTGAGGTCAACATTAATCTTTATGAACTTACATAAATTTTCTAGATTGCAAAATTAAATTGTTTTATCACATTCTAATTGTGGAATTACCCAGGAAAAAGTTTAATGCGGTGCTGAATATATGCAATTAACTTTTTTATTACTGCGACATGTGTTCAAGAGAGACCCATCCCTGGAAAAGGTCATCATGCTTGATAAAGTAGAAAGGCAGTGAGAAATGGGAAGGCTTTCAAGAAGATGGATGGATACAGTGGTTCATACACAGGCCCAACCATAACAGTTTTGAGAATGGTTCAGGAGCGAGTAGTGTCTTATTCGATGGCACGTAATGTGGTGAGCTGTAACTGACAACAGTGCATCCGTGTCAGTCGTGAAGTTCTACTAGGAGAAGTATTTTTAGTATCAGTTGTTGTTGTTAAGGTGCCATCGAGTTGGTTCTGACCCATCGAGATCCTACGCACAACCGAAGGAAACATTGCTCAGTCCTGTGTCACCCTCACAGGGATTCCTGTGTTTCAGTGCCTTATTTCAGCCACTGTGCCAAGTCATCTCCACAGGCTTCTTCCTCTGTCTCACTGGACCTCTCCTTTACCAAGCACGACAGCCTTCTTCAGGGACTGGTCTCTCCTGATAACAGGTCCAAAGTACTTGAGACAAAGTCTTGCCATCCTTGCTTCTAAGAAACATTCTGGTTATGCATCTTCTTGTGGTAGTAGAGCTAAAATAATAGCCCTTTATCACTAAAGTTTCAGTGCTTATTAACTCAACCCCCCCAAAACCAAACTCATTGCCATAAGGTTATTTGGGATCAGAGTGGCCCTATAGGACAGAATACACCTGTCCCTATGGTCTTTCAAGATCTTGTGGGGATCTGCCTAATGAGTGAAAACCCAGATGCTAATGTTTATTAAAGATATACTATATCATGCATATGAGTGGTTTCCCCCAAAAAACAGAAATTTTTAAAGCTATGTATTTGTTTTTTGTTTTTTTAACTAAACAACCTTATCATTTTCAAAGCACTCTCCATTACACTTAATACAGTCTTGAAAACATTTTTCAAACTCATCTATTTGGATGGCTGACAGCACCTCCCTTGGTTTATTTTCTTCACCTCATCCATGTAGTCAAATCTCTGTCCTTTCATGTTACTCTTCATCCTCAGAAACAAAAAGAAATCACACAAAGTGAGGTCACATGAGTAAGGTGCGTGGGGCAAGAGAGGAATGCTGGTTTTTGCCAAAAACTGGCACACTGAGATGACTGCATGAACAGGTGCATTGTCATGGTGGAAAAACCAGTCTTTATCTGCCACAAATCAGGCCTTTTTTGTCTCACGCCGTTAGCAATCTTTATTTCTAAATAGGAAGCTTGATTAATAGTCGGACCTGGTGGAACAAACTCCAAATGCACTATCCCCCTCACATCACATCCAGTTTTGGGGGGTACCCCCTAGTATACTCTCTGTTTAACAACCCACTGGGAGTATTTATAATCATAATAAGCTGCTTAAGTAACCCTAGTGGCATAGTGGTTGTGAGTTTGGCTGCTCAGCCAAGGTCAGCAGTTTGAAACCACCAGCTACCACACAGGATAAAGATAGGGTTTTCTATTCCTGTAAAGATTTACTGTCTCAGAAACTCCAAGAACCAGTATCCCTGTCCTACAGGGTCACATGAACTTGATGAAAGTGAGATTGGTGTGGTATAATAGGGTGCTTATGGAGGTCATTTCAAACAATGAGTAAACTCTTGGCACCTAACCAAAAGGTTGACTGTTCAAACCTGCCAACCATTGCATGGGAGAAAGACCTAATGGATACGCTTCAATGAAAGCTATAGCTCATTGTGGTAGTTACATAATCTCCTGTCAACTTGAGCAAAGGGGTGGAATTTAGCCTGTTAATCAGGTCATAGCCAATGAGGCCTCTGTGTGGGCATGGCTTTCTTCTGATGATTCTGGGAATACCTGTCTTCCTCCCTGGAAACAGGACACACAGTCTCTCTGTGAGACATTCCTGTGCTGATGGAACCAGAGCCCTGGAGCTGGAGAAGCCTCATGGGGATCCACACCAGTGCTAAGATGTGTCTCCCACCACTAGATCCACAAGACTTTCCAACCACTGGCCTGTGATCTTCCTGCATTAGTTATCATTGTATGTGTTGCATGCTTGAAGAGGAATTTATGGATTAATATCAGACTTATGGACTTGATCTGGACTGGACTGAGGGGTTTTCTCAATATACAACGGCTCTTTGATATAAAGCTCTTTCTTATACATATATGTTTCTCTATTCAACCCAGACTAACACACCTAGGGAATCCTGTAGGGTTTTGTCATAAAGGATCATTATGAATGGAAATCAACTTGATAGCACACAATAGTAGGTACTCTCACACATGTGTTTGCTGACTGAAAGGAAACAATTATAGTGAAATAAATGGGATTTTTAAGATGGCTTATTATCAGGGGTTTTTCTGTCAATGAATGTAATAAAACATTTAATTAAGTGTTTTAATAAATGTTGATGTTCCAAAGCACACAATGACAATGATTTTGAAGTTTTCAAAGCACCCTTACAAACTGTGGTATTGATCTTCATGGCAACTATACATGGTCAGCAGGTGAAGAGACGATCATGTCTCTTTCATTCCCACCGCAATGTTTATGTACTTTTCTTAAAGGTCCTACCAAGATATGCTGTATTTCATAACTCTCTGTGCAATTCCCTTCTTCATCTGCAGTGTTTTAGTCAATAAACATTTACATTGAACAAAATATTTACTGGGAAACCTCTAATTTTCTCACAGGAGAAATTAAAGATGCATTAGTACAAGTGTTAGAACTGAAGACTTAGATCCTGTAAGACAGATACATACCTAGATATCCCAAGAGTACTTAGACTTCCCTGCTGCCAGGCATATTTAGATCAATTCAACAGCAAGAACAGAAAACTCTCCCTAAATCAGGCCTCATCTACAGATTTACTGGCCCCCACAATTCTTAGTACCCAGGTGTCTTATACCTGGAAAAGTGTTTTCATAGAAGGTTGTTCAAGTCTTTGGTTGGGACATCTTAAAAATTCCTTTGTTTTACATTCTTTGGACATATTGTCAAGAGATATCAGTCCCTGGAGAAGGTCATCACATTTGATGAACTAGAGGGGCCGCAATAAAGAGGAAGACCCTCAGTGAGATGGATGGACACAGTGACTGCAGCAATCGGCTCAGGCACAGGGACAACTGTGAGGATGCCACAGGACTGTGCAGTGTTTCCTTCTGTTGTGCACTGGGCCACTATGGGTTAGAGCTGACTCAATAGCACCTAACAACGACAATATAACAACCCTTCAAGTTCATGGAGGAGAAAGATAGTCTAGAAGTAGTAACTTAGGGAAGTATCAGAAGGACATTTGAAACAATTTCATTGGACTAAATGAAGTGAGGGAGAGAAGAAGAAAGAGGCTTTTAAACACGGTGTTTTGGGTGCATGGGAACATCAGAGGCAGAGTTCTTTTCAAGGATAACCACCCTCTGATTATGTCTTCACACCTCCCTGCAAAACTTTTCCACCTAGCTCATGCCATGTGTTTGTTGACAGAGAGCATGTAAACCTTCTCTATAAGAGAGCTGCTTATGTTGTTAGTTCTGTTGGGATTGGAGTACAAACTGGATTGTTAAAAGACTGTGGTATAGCATAATTTATTTTTACCTCGAGTCCTTAGCCACCAGTATCATGCAGAGATTCTCAAGCACATATGTCTTCTATGCTCTTGGTGCAAAATTGGGGACTTCGAATAGATGTGTGGTTGTGTGGTCTGCCTTGCCACCAATCAGATACTCATCTGCAGTGCCTCCATGGGGCTGTATATTGAGAGAAGTTAGAAGATATGATGGATAAAATTACTGAGGAATGGTCTCTCTTATAAAACCAATGACAAATAGCCTAGTGTTCTTTCTTCTCCTTCTGGTAATGCTGCTGTGTGCATGTTAAAAGTACGGAGGGATTTCAAAAAGCATGCATCTCTCTTCTGTATGTGGACAAGTGCATAGAATACACTTGAAAGTCATCCTCCAATCCTCCACATTCTTATTCAAATAAGTTACCTTCTCTGATGATTTGCTTAGCATACAGATTGAATAAGTTTAGTGAGAGGATACAACCATTTCCTTGTCCTGGTTGCACAACTGACTCTTGGCCCACGTACAAGTTCTGAGTGAACACAATGAAATGTTCTGGAATGCCCTTCTTCTCAAAGCTATCCTTCGTTTGTTATGGTCCATGCAATCAAATGCATTTGCATAATCTACAAACCATAAGTAAACATCTGATATTCTCTGCTCTGAGCGAAGGTCCATCTGACGTCAGCAATGATATCCCTTGTTCACATTCTTTTCTGAATCCAGCCCAAACTACATAGCCATTCACTATCAATGCGCTTCTACAATCTCTGTTGGATGATCTTCAGCAAAATTTTACTTGCGTCGGTTTTCAATGATATGGTTCTATAGTATGTGCATTCTACTTGATCACCTTATTTTAGAATGGTCATAAATATGGATGTCTTCCAGTCAGTTGGCCATGTAGCTGTCTTCCAAGTTTCTTAGCATAGGTGAGTGAGGGCTTCCAGGGCTTCATCAGCTTGCTGAAACATTTCAGTTGGTATTTGGTCAATCCTGGAACCTCGTTTTAGGCTAATGCATACAATCTGTTACTCAATGAAAGAAATTATTTGTCTTCTTCACTGCTTCTTTCATGAACATTTATTTGGCTATGTAGCTCCAAATAAATGAAATCCTTGACAAGTGCAATTTGTCTACATTTATCATAATATCGTCTATTTATCTTATTAGGATGACTTCATTTTCTTTGTAGAGGTGTAAGCTGTACTGAAACCTTCAGCCTCTTCTTCATCAGTCTGTGCTTAAAACCCTGTTTTGTGCAATCAAGGTTGTTTTATTTACACATTGAAAATTATTAAGGAGACTTTCTAATCCTAGTACCATGTTCTTCTTCATAAGACCCAGTTTCTCAGACTCTTTGTTTAGGGTAAAGAATGAATAAGTATGGTGAGAAGATACAACTCTGACATGCACCGTTCATGATTTTAAAGCTGGCAATAGCCCCTTGTTTGATGTGAACAATTGTCTCTCTGTCTATTCACAGGTTCTGCCAGAGCATCATTAATGTTCTGGAATTTTCGTTTTTGAAATGTTAGCCATAGTTTGTTCAGATCCGTACAGTTGAATGCATTTGCCTAGCCAATAAAGCATTTATTGGTATTATCTGCCTTTTACCAATATCCATTTGATATCAGCAATGACATATCCCTGATGCCATATCTTCTTCTGAATCCAGCTACAATTTCTAGTGGGTCCCTGTCAATATTCTGCTGCAACTAATTCTGAATTATCTTCAGCAAAATTAAAATGTGATTAGCATGTGTTAGTAATGATATTTTCCAACATTTTGGCCTCTTTTTTGGCATTTTCTGTGGATTGGGCACAACCACAGATCTTCTCTAATTAGTTGGCCTGGTAATGGTCTTCCAAATTTCTTAGCATGGACAAATGAGTACCTCCATTGCTGTATCAGTAAGCTAAAATATTCCAATTTTTATATTTCATCAATTCATATATATATTGAAAAGGATGTGCATCTACATGGCAAACATGTAGATATCCTCACATTTATTAATTTAATATTTTCCATATGTACAACTTATTGGGACCAATCATTTCAACCATGCGAAACCATCACAGCTATCCATTGACAACTTCACCAAAGCCAAGAACAGGACGTCAATGGTTCCGAAATGATGATTTTTCTCTTGCCCTAAGAGCAGATTTGAGTGAGATCTTGAACAAGGATCACTGTTTCCAGCTTAGCCACTCCCAAATGTCTGATTCACAAAAATTATGAATGATAAATAGTTTCCCTGTGGCTCATTTGTCAGTATTTTATTACTCAGAACTAGGTAAGTAATGCTTATAAATACACTAATACGCACATAAAAACTTGTGAATAGACTCATATCCCTAATTTACACACAAAATAAATTTCCATGTCATAAAATAGAGCAGTAAGTGATGCTTGATTTATATGAGTCATGACAGGCGTTAGCACAGACTTTTTCATTTCCAATTAAAATGTATTTACTTACTGTGATGATACAAAATTAAAGGAGAGAAGTAGATGGCATATTCATTTAGGAGATTTAAAAAACAAGGTATCAAGTTGAATGATAAATTATGTAATGGGGATGTGGGACTGGGTATTAAAGAAAAAGCAGGAGTTAAGGAGAACATTCAAATTTAAACTTATGTGCCTGGACCAAAAAAAAAAAAAAAAAACGAAAAATTTGTATGAGGAAAATTATAAAACACTACTACAAGAAATCAAGAGTGACCTCAAAAAATGGAAGAATATCCTATGCTCATGGAGTCCAGAGTCAATATCATAAAGATGTCAGTTCTGCTCAAGGCACAGTATATGTTCAATGCTATCTGGATACGAATATCATCAGCCTTCTTTAAAGAGTTGGAAAAACAGATTACTAACTTGATATGGAAGGGGAAGAAGCCCAGAATTAGCAGAGAACTCCTCAAGAAGGACAAAGTGGGAGGGCTTGCTCTACCTGACTTTAGCACGTACTGTACATCCACAACAATCAAAACAGTGTGGTACTGGTATAACGACAGATATTCAGACCAATGGAAAAGAGCGGAAGACCCATAAATAAAACCATCAGCATACAGGCAACTGATATTTGATAAGGGCCCAAAAATATTAAACGGGAAGCAGATGCCATCTTCAATAAATGGAGCTGGAAAAAATGGATATCTACCTGCAGCAAAATGAAGCAAGACCCTTACCTGACTCAAAGCACAAGAATAAACTCAAGGTAGATCACAGACCTTGAGATAAAACCCCAACCAATTAGGGCCATTAATGAAGGAATAGGGACAAATCTGAGAACTTTGGCACAGGGAATAAATAGGCTATCAGAAATAAGGAAGGATAGAAATACAGAGGAGTCACAAATATGCAAATGAGATATACTGAAGATAAGACATCTGTGTACATTGACACATTCACCAAGAGAGTCCACCAAATGGGAAAACATCTTTAGCAATGACACATCAGACAAAGGCCTTCTTACTAAAATCTACGATATTTTGCAAGTTCACATAAGAGATAAATTAATTGCCCACTGAGGAGGGGGGCAAAGGACCTGAACAGAAGTTTCACAGAGTCTGAAACCCGAATGGCCAATAAACATATTAGAAAATATTCCCGATCATTAGCCATCGAGAAATGCAAATCAAAACAACTATGCGATACCACCTAACACCCTCAAAGATAGCTCAAGTCAAAAAATCAGAAAGCAACAAGTGTTGGGTGGGCAGTGGTGAGATAGTAACTCTCATACACTGCTGGTGGACCTGTAGGTATGTACAGCCAATATAGAAATCGATTTGGTGATTTTTAAAACAAATGGAATTTGAACTTCCATGCGACCCAGCAGTCCCCCTACTGGGCATATACCCAGAAGAGACAGCAAACAAACCACGAATAGACATCTGTGTTCCAATATTCATTGCAGCACAGTTCACAACTGCAAGGA
>NW_022111371.1:2638168-2660730 GCF_000313985.2 Echinops telfairi
CTCTGTCCCCCAGGGAGGAGGTCACATATAGATCCTTGTAATCGGTTCCCCCTTTCCAACCCACCCTCCCTCTACGCTCCCAGTATCACTGCTCTCACCACCGATCCTGAAAGGATATCTGCCCTGGATCCCCTGTGTTTCCAGTTCCTATGTGTACCAGTATACACCCTCTGGTCTAACCAGACTTGCAAGGTAGAATTGGGATCGTGATAGTGGGGCTGGGTGGAGGGGGGAGGAAGCATTTAGGGACTAGAGGAAAGTTGTATTTTTCATCCTTGCTACATCACACCCTGACTGGCTCATCTCTTCCCTGAGACCGTTCTGTAAGGAGATGTGCAGTGGACTACAAATGGGCTTTGGGTCTCCACTCCGCACTCCCCACCTCATTCACTATAGTAAGATTTTTTGTTCTGATGATGCCTGATACCTGATCCCTTGGACACCATGTGATCGCACAGGCTGGTGTGCTTCTTCCATGTGGGTTTTGTTGCCTCTGAGCTAGATGGCCGCTTGTTTACCTTCAAGCCTTTAAGACCCCAGACGCTATATCTTTTGATAGCCGGGCACCACCAGCTTTCTTCACCACATTTGCTCATTCACCCACTTTGTCTTCAGCAGTTGTGTCGGGAAGGTGAGCATCATAGAATGCCAATTTAATAGAAGAAAGTATTCTAAATCACATCTGATCACGGTGAGGTAGATAGGTGACAGTTTCCACTTTGCAAACACCCTGTCTACCCATTCAGAAGATATGGCCATGGGTAATGTGATTTGTATGGGTATTTTTATCAGTAGCTTTTAATTTACCTCACGAAATTGTTTATTACTTATACATTTATTTTGTGTGTAGGATGAATATCTTATGAATTGACTTTGAAGCAGACATTTGAAGACCTCCTGGGTTATGTGGTGGCTCACTCCTTTCTTGGAAGTTGCTGAGTCTTATAGAAGTTCAAGGTCAAGTTGAAGTCTTCAATTAAATTAGAATTGAATTGCTGTTTCCTGGCTCCTGGACAACATTTCTCTCACCAGACAAATTTAGTCAACAGAGGGTCATGTCCAAAACCCTAAAACAATTGTCATGGTAATGATTTTGAAGCAAAGAACATCCTGATAGGATCGGGTCTAGACATGGTGACCCAACCAAAAGTGGCCATTTCAATGACATGTCATCTTGACACTTACTCCAGTCAAATTGCTTATGTGATGATCTGCTTCCGTTGGGAAAGCAATTTATAGTCTCAGCTCACACAGGCATTGCTGTGACACTGTGTTAATGTATAACTCCAGCAGCCAACAAGACTTAAAAGGGGGAGAATGGAGAAGTTACCAATAGAATTGACTTGCGACTTTGTGCTCCCATTTCACTTGAATCGCCATGAAACTTTTATCACCATTGTATCTTTAAGGTCTACAGTTATCCCTGGCATTCATGTATTCACTGCCATGGAGTTGATGCCTACCCACACAGACCCTATAGGATGAGGTAAAACTGCCCCTATGAGTTTCTAAGACTTTAACTCTTTATGGGTGTGGAATTCCCATCTTCCTCCCATGAAGAAGCTGTTGGTTTCAAACAGCTAACCTTACAAATATCAGTTCAATGTGTAACGTCTACACTGCCAGGGCTCCTGATACACATGAAGGTGTCCCATAAACACCTTTTTTTGTAATTGTTATATATTTTATTTTGATTTCTAGCTGGAGAAAGGGCATGCTCTCTACTGTTGTAAACAATTATAGTCTGAGAAACCCACAGGGGCAGTTCTATTGAGTTGTTATGAGTAAGAATCAAGTCAAAAGTTTTGCATTTGGGGAGTTTGCGTGCTGCAATTATAGGGACCAGTCAATCCATATTCTTCAAACAAGCATTTTTTTAAATTTTTAAATGTGAAATCAGTGTTACTGGCAGGAAGGAGAAATAGAATGTCCACGAGTTGCTTAAAATATTCACCTTTTTCCCTCTCTTTAATGAGTCCCCATGCTTTATTGGATCACCCACCACCTACTACTTGATGATTTAAAGCTTGTGTTCTTGTAAAGTTTTGGAGTTAACTCCAAAGGAGTCTTTTCATAATATTAAGTAAAGAAGTACCTATGGCAATCTTGAGAGAGTGTTTTCCATATTTCCTTTTATTGTTCATGATTTCCCTCGTTATTGGCCTGATTTATATCCTCCCATCAATAATGTGTCACATGCCCTGACTTATACAAGCAGTGCTTCCCAGTCGCACATATAAGTCAGAGAACTACACCAAGCCACTCTTCGTCTGCAACTGATTTGTGGTGTAAGCTGAACCCATCAGAGAAGGGAAAAACAACAGCAACAAGTGTGTTTTTGTATTCTTTTTATTGCCCCTTGGAACATGAAAAGATGTCTTTGAAACGTGCAACTTTTACTAACAAAGAAAAATAGCCATACCGTGTCAGTGCACACAAGTCATACTTCAAAGTTATCTTGCAATAATATATAGATATGCTTTTTTTCATAATGGTTACCAACTGAGACAGTGGAAAATAATTAATGATCCTTCTGCCCCTTATACACAAGGTTATATGTGTATGTCAATTTCCCTTCTCAGGTTTGTAGTGAAATACACATTTGAAAGGAACAGGATTGAAGCATAAGAGCTATGTATTTAAGACTCAGAAGCAGGTGTTCATCAAGCTGAAAAGCAAAAATAAACATAATATAAAAGGTAAAGTAGAGCTTTTTTTTTTTTTAGCAACTGTAGAAAAGTCAAGATTTGCCTTTCAGACAGCTTTGCAATAAAGATAGATTATGTCTCAAAATTCTTTGCTCCATTTTAGGAGAATAGAATTTTAAAGAATTGGATCAAGTTTTAGGTCTGTCTTTTTAGAGTGTCACTGTTGGAGCGAAGGCGGGATGAATGTTTCAAGTGTGGATGAATAATTATGTGTGCATTTTAATGGACTCGCCCAGTAGAGTCTCTGTGGGCTTTGGAAATGAGTATTTAATTAGCAGAATGAATACATTCAGATCATAAGTCTTCTGGACCAGCACCATTCCTGTTTTCTCTGTTTTCACAGCAAGCCCCATGAGCATTTCATGAAGAAACACTTAGTTTCAAAACCACTGAGGACATGATGCTAAACTTCCACCTGTCAGCCTCCTTCTACAATCAGATTCCTTTGGGGCCATGAAGCACCTGCCCCTACAGTCTCAGGTCCATCTAGTTTTAAGATGGATTTCAGCAGTGCTCAAGGAATACTCGAGTGTCACACACCCATGACTAGGTACTTGGGAATTATTTTCCTCTGGCCTCTTGCTCAGATGGTCCTGGTTGGTTAGAACCCCCTGGGGGAGATGACAGTAACACCCTGGAGAACTTTCCAGAGCTGATGGAAAGAGAAAAGTATTATAGCTTTTTATAGGCTGTGTATGTCCTGAAGCCCCATTCGCCACAGCACAAAAGGTGCATCTCACCTTCATGTTTTAATATTAGTGTCTTGAAAGTGTGTTGGTGCTGACTATGGCTGCATAGGTCCCTGACTCATGGCAACATGCTGCAGCATTCACATGAGCAGTGGGGCTCAGACTGTTGGAACTTACAGGATTTAGAGTGGCGGGTTTTCAGAAGAAGATGATCAGATCTACTGTCCCTCCCAAGACACACTCTGCTTCTCTGCTGGGGTTGAACGCTCATTGCAATGGCCACACGGAACTCACAGACAATGCTCACAGGATGAGTGCCACTGGACACTTACCAGGTTTACAATTCAAGATGAGAAACACTCGAGGCACAGCGCCTTATTTCTGGAGCGCCTATTCTCAGCCATAGCCACAAGCATACCTTGGCCTCTCAATCAATAGGGTCCTTGCTCTCTGCTTGCTTGAACAAATGTTACAAACTTCCTTTAGCATTGCTGATAAATAGCCAAATGGTACCTCACTCTGCCCAAAGATGCTCAACTCTAGCTCCATAAGTCAACAAGCCTAATTCCTCCAACTAAGTGCCTGGAGACATGTCGCTCCACAAGCAAGACACATTCAGCTAAACTTACTCTGTGGACCAGGAAGCCTTCTGCTCAGGCTCTCGGTTCTGCCGCCCTGTTGGTACTGCTCCTGTGGTGTATGTCACAGGTATATGGCCTGGATTGAGGAGGGTCAGCACACAGGAAGATGGGGCCACAAAGGACACAATCCAGTCTTGGTTCCTCTTTCTTGGTGATTAGTGAGATCACCCACTCTTGATTCTGTGATGACTCATTTGAAACCTACTTGAATGGAAAGTTAACCAGTCAAAAGATTTGTTTGTCCTTTTGGCAGTCCATGGTATTTTCAATAATCTTCTCCAACACCACAATTAAATGCATCAATTCCTTTATGGATCGTTGCATTGTCTTTCTTATGCAATGTCTAACTCTCACATGCGTAAGAGGAAGTTGGAAATGCCATAGCTTGGATCAAGCACAGCTTAGCCCTCAAGGTGGCCACCTTGCTCTTCAACTCTTTCAAGAGGTCTGGTGCATCAGATTTGCCTAATGCAATGTGACATTTCATCTCTTGACTGGTGCTTCCATGAGCACTGATTGGGTATCCAAACAAGACGTAATTGTTGACCACTTCAATCTTTTCTGTGTTTATCATGATGCTGTCTATTGATCCAGTTGTGAGGATTTTGATTTTTCTCTACACTAAGTTGTAATCCAATACAGATCATCAGCTTCCTCTATTACAGTAAGCTGGGTTGAATCATCTACATATTGAAGATTATTAATAAGCCTTCCTCCAATCATGATGTTGAGCTTTACTTCACATAATCCAGTTTCTCTGGTTGTAATGCACACCTTTCCTGATTTTAAAATATCCACTACGTTCTTTTTCTGTTCACACAACTGATTCCTGATTCATGTCCATATTCTCCATGAGTGCAATGAAATATTTTGGAATTCCCCTTCTTCTCAATGCTATTCATAGTTTGTTATAAACCATATTGTCAAATGTCTTTGCATAGTTGCAGTCAATAGAGGAGATGGGAGGTAGAATAGCCAGATGCAAACTCCTCTGGCTTCTCTATAATGACAAGACAGAGGTCCAGCATATTTGCAGCCTCCATCATTCTTTCCCCTGACATCAGCCACTCTATTCTCTGCTGAGTTTGATAGTTCATTGCAATGGCCACACCTAACTCAATGAGAATACTCACAGTTAAGAGGGATTTCATAGGTTACCAAAAGTTGTTGTTGTTGTTAGGTGGTTGAACATTAATCATTCATCTTATAGAAGACAAGTTTAGGGATGAAATAATACAATGGTTTTGTGTATATGGCTCAACAATAATCCTCCAGTGTCATTACACAAATCGTTTATGATCTAAAGCATACAACCACTCAAGGATGACTGGGGTCGCAATGAATAAATGATCACAAATTTCCAGGAATTCAGGGAATTAAATAAATGAGGTTTTCAGAAGAGACATGAGAGTATAATTTTGCTGTTAGGTGAAAAAAAAACCCATGGGTATAAAAACCCCGTTGCTATCTAGATTGTGTGTCCTTGACTCTTGGCAGCAGCTTGGAGAGAAAATATGACTATGTGAAATTTGGAGATAAAAAAGGAAAGCAGTTTGCTGAGGTCATAAAATTAAGCTGGGGCAGAAGGTAAACTAGGTCAAGCTCACTTCCCTAACAGTTCAATACGTTTTAAATATAATTATAAGTTTGATCTTTCTAAAAATGTATTTCTTGTTTAAAGCAAGGGTGCATATCTACTCACATTTACTCGTTTGTGTTTATGTTACAGCCTTCTCTTCTTTCTACTTGAGTGTGCTATCCCCTGACGTTCTCTTTTTCCACACGGTAGCGTGTATCCTCTTTTCTCGCATTCACTTCACAGCAATACTGTGAACTAGGGGTGAGTGGATGCTGTACTTCTTTTTCAGAAATGAGGAAATGGAGGTTCAAAAATGTTAAATGACTTCTTCAAGGCCATACAGCTTCTAAAGGACAGAAAAAGAAATATAAATTAAATGTTTTTTTAATGTAAAATTTAATTTTCCATGTTAGGCCATGGTTATATTCCAAAGATATTCTGATGAGTTTGTAAATAAATACACTTAAAATAATAGATATAGATTTTTTTAAATCATTTTATTGGGGACTCATATATCTCATCACAATCCATACATAGATCCATGTGTCAAGCACATTTGTACATTCATTGCCCTCATTATTTTCAGAAAGTTTGCTCTCTACTTAAGCCCTTGGTATCAGCTCCTCATTTTTCTCCTCCCTCCCCACTCCCCTCTCCCTCATGAATCCTTGATAATTTATAAATTAATATTATTTTGCCATGTCTTACACTGTCCGATGTCTCCCTCCCTTGTAATCTGTCCCCCCTTTCTACCCCACCATCCTTCCACCCTCCTGGTATCGCCACTCTCACCACTGGTCCTGAAGGGATCATCTGCCCTGGATTCCCTGTGTTTCCAGTTCCTGTCTGCACCATGTACATCCTTTGGTCTAGTCAGATTTGTAAGGTAGAATTGGGATCATGATAGTGGGGTGAAGTAGATTTCATTTTAAATGGAAAAAAGGATGTTGAAACTTTATCTTACATACTGTGGACATGTTGTCGGGAGAGACCCGTGCCCGGAGAAGGACATCATGCATGGTGGGAAAGCAAAGGGGCCCTGACAGGGTGGATGGACCCAGTGGCAGCAACCGTGCATTCAAGATATAAGAACGATTGTGAGGATGGTGCAGGACTGTGTGGTGCTTCCTTCTGTTCAGCATCGAGTCTCTATGAATCCGAACCAATGCAACACTACCCAACAACAACGCAGATGATTCCTGTACATTTCCAAATCACTCTCTAAAAATTCATTTAAAATGTTTATTGCCATTGAAAATCAGTACAGTGTATTTGTTACAATGAATGTACTGACAGTGATGCCAGATTTCCAGTTTTACCCATCCTCTTCCTCTTTTTCTATTCTGGAGTATTATAGTGCATTTTCGGGTTACAGCCATTAGGCTTTCTCTGTACAATAATAATTTATCAACTTCAGCCTGCTTTATCACTGTTGACGGTGAAGTTTATCACCTGACAGAGGTCATCTTTGTCATATTTCACCACTGTAAAATCACGCTTTCATTCCTCCAGCTTCCACCCTACAATTAGGAAATAAGAGGAGTGCTGGGGCTGGTGCTTATGCCTTGTGCGTGCTTCTAACAGCAAGGTCAGCCCTGGAAACCACTAACTGCTCCGGGGAGTAAGAGGAGGCTTTTCCCTTCCGGAAAGAATTACCGCGTCAGAAGCTGACAAGGTCAGTTCTGCCCTATCCCACAGGGTCACTTTGAGTTGGAATCCATTTGGTGGCAGTTGGTATGGTAGTTTATAAAGAAGAAAGACATAATTACAGAGTGTGCTGCCTTATTTCACTTGCATAAGCAAACAAACACACAAACCAAACAATCTCACTGCCTGCAAGTTCACCCTCCCTCACAGCCACCCTGTAGGTAGTTTGGAACTGTAGACCTTGCAGTTAGCAGTCCGGTACATGTCAACTATACTGAGAGGGCTCCTTGTTTGCCCTTAGAACATTTAAATAAACCATTTGGATTTGTGTCTCTTGGAAATACAGCTCTTCTCTCATTTATCTATTCAATCATGTATATCGATGTACAGTAAATGGTATTTATTTTATGGATTATCACTCAAAACATTTAATTATTTTGATGTGTTAAGTTTTTCTGCCTTTGTCCAATTGGAAGCTTGTGTAAAATCACTTCTAGCCATTGGTGCTAAGGTCCCTGTTATAAACCTCTGCAAAATTGTGTGTGTGTGTGTGTGTGTGTGTGTGCTGTTCGCTATTTCTCAACTTATGGTTCTCTACGACACTCTAGGCCAGTGGTTCTCAAACTACCTAAACCCTTTCATACAGTTCCTCATGTTGTGGTGACCCCCAACCATAAAATTATTTTCGTTGCTACTTCATAACGTATTTTTGCTACTGTTATGAATCAGACGACCCCTAAGAACGGGTCATTTGATCCCCAAAGGGGTTGCGAACCACAGGTTGAGAACCACTGCTCTAGGCTCATTTTGTATGTCCCCGACCTAGAACGAAAATTAGTCATTTCTCCAGGGTACTTTGGCTTCTTTTATTTGAAAATGGTCTTTAAATTCAGAATAGATGGGGATGCCCCTGTTTCTACACTCTTTAAACAGATAGGGCACATTTTATAGGCTAATATTGCCTCAGGTATATACCAATATCTGCAACTACCTTTCACATTGATGTATCCAATGCTGATTTACCACCTGAATCACTCTACCTCTCGTTAACATAATTTGTT
Source organism: Echinops telfairi (assembly GCF_000313985.2). NCBI lineage: Eukaryota > Metazoa > Chordata > Mammalia > Afrosoricida > Tenrecidae > Echinops > Echinops telfairi. The sequence goes on from NW_022111371.1 coordinate 2,646,494, forward strand.
CATGTTAGTGTACATGTACACTAGTGAGACAGGAGCTAGAGAGCCCCAGGCAGAAAGAGAAAAAGAATCCAGTGGGAAGCACTTGGGGAGGCAGGATATCTGGATGGGTTATTTCCACAAGTTGAGATAATTCTAAATCTTGAAGCAGCAGGCATCAGACCCTGTTGTTTGCCTTAGATGCAATCCAGTGGGCTCTGACACATCAGTTACCTAGGCCGGGGTTCTTTCCTCCTTTGCTAGTGTTTGTTCAGGATTTAACAAGCAGTTAAATCACCTCATCACATTCTACAGTCCTTCCTATAGTTGGTAAAACCTCTGTAAAGAAATTGGTCAGAAAAGGAAAATGCAAATATTTTACACTAAAACAAGTGACAGAAAAGTGTACCTTCTCAAAGGCGGGGGACTTCTGAGATCTTGGAAAAACAAGGGAGTCCCATCAAGTTTTAGGTACCTATTGGGCTGCTTACAACAAAGTCAGCAGTTCAAAACCACTGGCCTTTCCGAGGGAGAAGGATGAGTCTCTATTCATGTTAAGAGTGACAATCTGGAAAACCCACAGGGGCAATTCTACTCTCTCCTGTAGGGTTGTTTTGAGTCAGAATTCACTCAATGACAGTGAATTTGAAACTTTGGCAAAAAAAAAAAAAGTTTATATACGTGTGTATAGGTACATGTGTGTACATATGTGGTTTGTCCTATCAAGTCCAATGAGATAAAAGCATCATATATTCACAATTACAGTATCATTTGAATAATTTCAGAATCCCAATATAGTCCTCTGTACTTCGTCTATTCAATTGTTCATTAACTTGAACCACTGGAAGCCATTGATTTTACAGTCTATAATTCTGCCTTCTCCAAAATCTACTTTGGGCCTCCTATCTAGCTTTTGGAGACGATCCCTTCCCTTAGCAATATGTGTTTAAGATTCATCTATGTAAATATATCACTTGCTTTCATTGCTGAGAAATAGTTCATTGGTGTTCCTGGTTAGAATGAACAGTTACCATGTTTGCATGATAACTAAGAGGATGGCAGTTAGTGTGCAATTAAAGAAACTTCGGAAGTAAATCTTGGTGTTCTACCTTAAAAATAAATTTTTTTTTAAATCATTGAAAATTCTATGGAGATCAATTCTATTTCAGGCACCCTGGAGGTTTCTGTGAATGGAAATTGACTTGACGTCAACATCTGTTATTAGTGAAAGGAGGGCTGGTGGCACAGTGGTTACGTTTGGGCTGTGAACCACAAGATCACCAGTTCAACACTACCAGCCACTCCATGGGTTAAAGACAGGGCTTTCTACCCCCTTGAATAGTTACAGCCTCAGAAACTCACAGGCTGTTCTACCCTGTCCTATAAGGTCGCTGTGAGTTAACATGAACTCAATGTGAGTGAATTTGGTTTTGGGAGGAGTTGGTTATTGGTGGTGGTAAGCCCACTGCCATAAAATAGGGAATTGTCCCTATGTAGGGTTTCTGAGGCTGTAAATCTTTCAGGGAGCACACAGTCACCTCTATCTCTCTGGCACTGGTTGGAGAGTTTGAATTGCTGACCCTGGCATTTGCAATCCGACACTTACCTAGGGTGGCATATAGATATACCACAGTATGTTTTTCAATTCACCTTTTGAACAACTTTTTGGTTTAGAAGAATCGTCTATTTAGAGGAATCATCGAAAACCACAAGCACTGCCGTCTATCAGTTCTGACTTCATAGACCCACTAGGACCGTGCAGACCTCATCTTTCTCCAGTGGTGCAGCTGGTGGTTTCAAACGACTGATCTTTTGGTCAGCAGTATAACACAGTATGCTGCCAGGGCCCAGATACCAAATTGGGTCTGAATAGATAGCTTTAATCAGTTGGAGAGCATCATTTGGGGATTGCAAAGACTAGTTTTAGCTTTGCAAAAAATTCCCAAAGTGTCTTCCGATGTGGCCGGACCATTGCTCATGCCCACTCACAATTCGAGTTTCAGTTACTAAACCCTACCAGTAATTAGGATTCCCACTTTTGTTTATTCCATCTCAGCCCTTCTTATATGTGTGTGGTAATATATTATTGTACCTTTGATTCTAACTTCCTCAATGGCAAATTATGTTGAAAACCCTTTTGTTGGTTTTTCATTTTTATTTGTATTTTTATGTTGGTGCTTGCTAAGATATTTTCCCCACATTTTACGTGCATATTTTGTTTTTATTCTTATATTTGATAAGTTTGTTGCTTTATTTGTATAAAATTTCTTTAGCATATAGAAGACATCTTAGAAAAATTCATCAGTAAATTCCACTGCATTATAATTCCATTTTTTTCACAATTTTTTTGAAACTCTCTTGTGCCTGTTTTCCAACATTTTTCCCAAGTCTTTGGCTTGCCTTTTTAATTTCTTACAGTTGTCTTTTTTAGAGCAGAAGCTTTAATTTTGAATAGAGTCCAACTTCTCTTTTTTTCTTTCATGGATCACTGTTTGGGCATGGGACCTAATAACTTCTTGCAAGCTTAAGGTCAAATTTTTTCCATATTACCTTACGCAATTACACTTTTCCATTTACACCCAAGAACTTCTGGAGTTCGCTTCCGTGGATGTTGTAAAGTGTATGTGTAGGTTTGATATAATCTATTTATTTTTTGTATATGAATGTCCATTTTTCAGCATCGTTTGTTGAAAGACAATCCTTTCCCATTGAAACTGCCTTTGTTCTTTTTCAAAGATCAGTTTGAGGTCTCTATTTTTTTCCTTTGATCTGTGCGTCCTTTCTTTTGTGCACACACTGCTTTCTTGGTGGTTGCAGCTGTACGGTAAGCTTTGCAGTACAAACCAAAACCAAACACACTGCCATCAAGTCCACTCCACCTCACAGGGATCCTCTGCAACAGAATACAACTGCCCAGTGGGTTTTCAAGACTGCAACTCTTTTTTTTCTTAAATCATTTTATCGGGGGCTCTTGCAACTCTCGTTACAAACCATACATCAATTGTATCTGACACATTTGTACATCTATCCCATCATTCTTTTCTAGACTTTTACTTTCCATTGAGCCCTTGGGGTCAGCTCCTCTTTTTTTTCCTTCCCTCCACCCGCTCCCCCCCAGCACTTGTGGCCTCCTGATAATTTGTAGATTGTTCATTATTTTCAAATCTCACACTGACCGCTGTCTCCCTTCCCCTCTGGCTCTGTTGTCCTTCCCCCTGGCTGGGGGGTGTGGTCATGTGCCATTCATTGCGATCAGTGCCCCTCTCACTCCCCACTTTTCCCCTCCAACACCTTTCCCCCTACTCTTTTGGTATCTCTAGTCCCATTCCTGTTCCTGGGTTCCATGTGGTGTGAGTTCTATCTGTTGCCTACACCTATGTACATGCTCCCGTCTAGTCTAGAATTGGAGGCGGCACTGAGGTGGTGACAGTGGGGGCTGAGGAGGCCTCCAGGGAACAAAGGTATATTGTGTGACCCATTAGTGCTCTACTGCACCCTGATTAATTCACCCCTTCCCCTGTGACCCCTCAGGTGGGGGGGCGGGTGTTCCATAGTCCACAGGAGTAGAAAGCCTCATCTTTTTCCCATTGGTGGCTGGTGGTTTTCAACTCTTGACCTTGAAGTTAGCAGCCGAATGTGTTACCACTACACCACCAGAGCTCTCTGTTTTGTAATCAGGCACTATGAATTCACCAACTTTGTCGTATTTATTTTCAGCATTGTGCTGCCTATTATATGACTTTTGTCTTTCCATAGTGTCTTTGGGATTGGTTCTCCATCTAAAACTACATGTGCTTATGCATCTATTATTTATCTATGTGTCTATATTTCGAAGGAGCCATGATAGCCTGGCCTGGAAGCTATTGCATTGCTTTCTTTGTATTGTTCTTATATAAAGTATATTAGATGTACCATTGTGTATGGGGTTGCCATGATCTAGGGGTGAATTTGACAGCTATTCATAACAACCACAAAAAAAGCTGTTTTCTGAGGTAGGGAAGGATTGCAAATGCCATAATTTTTAAATTTCAAAACTCAACTGTTCTTTGTTAATATAGTAGGAAATGTTACTGATTAATCTTTATCTTGTCATTTTACTATATATCTTAGTTTTAGGAGTTAGAATTTTTGTTGTGGTAGTTTTTGGGAATGAAGAGTGATCTATTTTTCAGAATTGTCTACATAGATATTATTTCCTCTCATATTTATCTATATATATAGATACACACATATATATTATATATATTATTATATTATATATGTTCTTAACTTATTCACTAGCTAGGACTTCTCCAATCATTTTGAATACATAAGATAGAAGAGAATTTATTAAATACATGTGATAGAAGAAGTCTTATTCCTGGCTTATCATCCTGCTTCCAGAAATAGGAATATATCAATTGAGTTTTATAACAACACAGTGGCTATCAGAGTTGTAGAAACAATTAAATCCTGACTGGTTCAGGTCCATGAGTGAAATGCTAAGCTCAGTGTTTTTCCTGACCCCAGGAGCTTCTGGAGTCTATAATCCTGGAAGCAGAAGACAAACCAGGGAGCAGGAATATGGCAGGCGGCGTAGGTCTAAGCACATAAATTTAGGGTCAGCATATCAGGCTGCAGAGTCAAGTCAATCCAAAGCCAGCAGGTAATATGGCAAAAGCCAGCGGTAGTTCCCAGAGTTGGTGCATTAATGAAGCAGAGGACAGGATCCAGACCAGCAAGAGAAAGTGAGCTAGCCTCCCTACAGTACCAACTTATATAACATTAGGTCATACTCCCTGATGAAACTCTCTGTGTTAGTCTGGGTTTACTAGAGAAACAAATTCATAGACACTCATATGTCTGTAAGAAAGAGCATTCTGTACAAGAGCAAGTGACTATTGAGAAAACATTCCAGCCACAGGTCAAATCCATAAGTCGGATATTAGCCCATATGTCTGATACCAATCCATAAATTTCTCTTCAGACTCAAGAAACTCATCCCATGATGCCGAATGCAGGAAGATCACAGGCCAGTGGGTGGGAAGTCTTGTGGATCCAGTGGTGTTTTAGCATCTCAGTGCTGGTAGGGGTCTCCAGGTGGATCAGCCAGCTCTAGGGCCCTAGCTGCATCAGCATTGCTCCGTCAGCCTCCTTGTCAGTAATGTCTCACTGGGAATGAGTGTATTTGTCCTCCAGTAAGCTATTAATCTCCATGGCACCTCCAAATGAAGTCATCAAGCTGTGACCTAATTGACAGGCTAGACTCCACCCTTTCATAAATGGACACCAGATTATGTAACTACTCCTTCCTTCCTATTGTATCAAAATTGTAACCAAATTAAGAGAATGTCTCTCCATCTTATTCTCCCCCTCAGCTTTGTGGCTGTGCCCAGAAGATTCCATCATGGAGTTTATCACATACTTTTATATTGAGTCAAGCAAACTCATTGCCACTGAGTCAATGCTGACTCATGGGGACCTTATCAGATAGGGTCGAACTGCTCCTGTGAGTTTCTGAGACTGAACTGCTCACTAACACTAAAGTTTCTGCCACCAAGTTGATGTGCAGTCACAGCAACCCTACCAGACAGGGTAGAACTGCCCCAGCGGGTTTCCAAGACTGTAACTGTTTATAGGCATAGAAAGCCCCATCTTTCTCCTGAGGAAACCACCAGTCCTGGTGGTTTTGAATAGTGTGCCTTGTCTTTTCCCCCAGGAGAAGCTGGTGGTTTCAAACTGCTGACCTTACAGTTTATAGCCCAACCCATGATTCACTAGATATGAAAGCTTCCTATCACATTAACTGTAGGTCTAGTGCCTATATCCTTTATGACATTGAGAAAATGTCCCTCTATCCCTGGTTTCTTGACATTTTTATCATTAACAAAATAATGCATTTTTGTTAAATGCTTTTGCTTGCATAGATTGGTATAAAAATCTGATTTTCCTTCTTTAATGTATGTGATTCATTATATTTCTTGCTTTGTGCCAGTCGTACATACCTGAAATAAATCTCATCCAATATTGAAGATAATTGGTTTTTTTGCACTCTTGAAGACCTCCTCTTTTGTTTCTTTTTAAAATGATTTTTGTGTCCATATCAAGGTAAATGTTGGGTTATAGTTTTCCATTATTGCAATATCTTGATCTGGTTTTGGCGTTAGTATCGAGCTACCCTCATAGAGTGGGTTTCAAAGGGCTCTTTGTACTCAATTTTCTGGAAGCTATTACAGAGAATTGATATAATGTAGTCTTTAAATATGTGGTATAATTTGTTAGGGAAATTGTGTAGGCCTGGTGCTTTTGTTTTTGTGAGAGTTTGTTAATTTTGGAGAAATTGTATTAATAGATGTAGGACAATGCAGAACATCTTGTTCTCCTAGTATGTGAGTTTGGGTAGTTTGTCTTTCAAGGAATTGGTCAATTTCATCTAAATGATCAAATTAGTACTCGTGAAGCTGTTCATAATATTGTTTTTATCCTGTCAGAGCCACCCAAACAGAAGGGAGGCCCTTTTTTCCTTGGTCATTGGTGTATTCTATTTTTCTGTCCTTTTAAATTTCTTACTGATTGCTTCCTTTGCTTTTTGAGTTTGCCGTTCTTCTTACCTTTTCTACCTTTTTACCTTTTCTACCTGTTTTTACTAGGCTGCTTTTCTCTGCTGTGTCCTAGTTTTCTTCATTGTTTCATATATATCTGTATTCACTCACTATGATCATACAGTGAGTTCTGATTACGGTGAAGCTCTGGGCAGAGTAGAACTGCCCCTAAGGGTTTCCACATCTGTCAATCTCTATAGGAACAGAAATTGTCACCTTCTTCCTCAGGGCAGCTGATGATTTCAAATGGCTGACCTTGTGGTTCTCAGAGAACCGCCAATCCACTACATAGCCAGGGCTCCTGTTTTTGAGTGGATGTGTAGATTTATTTTTTTTTAATTCATTAAGTAATTAACACTATGTGGCAGCCACAATGGGCTCAAGCACCACAACCATTATGTGGGTGGTGCTGTACAGGGCAGTGTTTCATCCTGTGGCAGAACTGACGCCCCAGCACCTAACAATGGCAACAGCAGCAGGTGGCACTCCTGGCTCCATTAGATTGCAATTTCATGCTTCACATTCAACAAAATTACTGACTGATGGGACTCAGTGAAGACCACCACCAAAGTGACCAAAACCAATCCTGAGTCCCCAGTTTAGCTTCTTTGGGACCTGGGATACATGTCAAATGCTACAGCAGTGTTTGGGTTTATTTTGAATCTCTGTGCTATATCTTCTCTAGGCAATTGATCATTATTTGACTGTGCAAATTTGAAATTTGAAATTCTGCAGCAGAGCTTGTTGCTCCGATCATACCCAACAAAGGGGTGGGACTAGAGGGGGTAAACAAACATCGCTTTGAAGAGTATGCGTTGCTTACGGTGGTGATCTGGAGATCTAACTAAGTAGTAGCAGTCATTCATAAATTACCTTTTGCATGTCAGAGTCACATGAAGCCTGAATGAGGGTGATAAAACCACCACACTTTTATGCCAGTTAGATAAGAATAAGTGTTTTGTTTCGTAACCAGGAGTTTATTGCATCTCTGTCACATGGCAAGAATCCACCCTGGGTTATCTGAAGGGAATGCAATTCCAAAGTCAACACCCATTTCCTTTGAAATGAAAATGAAAACTCTGCCACAGGGGACAATTGGAGTTTGATGGGAGGCCAGCAACACTAGAATTTGTCATTTGAATGAGCAGTACCATGATCTCAATAAAGTTGAGTTATTGATCATCTCCCTGTATGGGTGCACACTGATGCTTCACAATCCCTCATGCCTATCCTACCTGAAGAATACATACATACATACATACATACATACATACATACATACATACATACGTAGAAAGAGAGGGAGTACCCCTGATTGTGCAGTGGTTCAAGCATTTGGTGGAAACCCATAACTTTAGTGACTTGAAACCGCTAACCCCTCTTCTGGAGAAATGTGTGGCAGTCTGTTACCCTGTTTCCCTGAAAATAAGAGTGTCTTATATTCATTTTTGCTCCCAAAGATGTGCTAGGTCTTATTTTCAGGGGATGTCTTATTTTTCCATGAAGAAGAATACGGTGCACATTTATTGTTTATTAAAAGAGACCTCGCACTTCCTGTCTGCTCTGGCTGCACTGCAGTCAATAGTGAGTTGCATGGTGGCACCCGCCGCTACGGTCCAGAGTCCAGAGTTACGGTAGCTTCTGGGGGGTGTCTTATTTTCGGGGAGGTCTTATTTTCAGGGGGATGCTTTAGATTTCAGCGAGAGGCAAAACTGTAAGTAGGTCTTATTTTCGGGGGATGTTTTACTTCCGGGGAAGCAGGATACCGTACAGATGTATAGCCTTGGGAATCCTATGTGACCCTTCTACTCATTCCAAGGGCCACGATTGCTTCTTTCATCTATGCCTTTCTTTATTTTCTCAGGGCATTTAAAGTGTTAAAATAATATGACGTGGGCCATTGGAAAAGAGGAAGACCCTCAAGGAAATGGGCTGGCACAGAGCTGAAGCAATGGGCTCAGCTTCGCAGATGCTGTTGACCCGGAGCAGGGCCAGGCAGGTTTCATTCAGTTGTTGCTATGTGTCAGACAAACGGGAAGGTGCGAAGAGCCACGGCAGCAAAAGCACCCACCTGACTTTGCTTTCCTTGTACATATTGGAGATCGCAGGTCAAGTTTGTTTTTATGGCATGGTTAGTTACGTGGTTTGCCGACCAGGACTCATTACATTGATTATTCAAATTTCATTGCTGGTGAAACAGCAATTCTTTTCCAGGCCAAGGCTGTTCAACATTGGTGTGATTTAGGCACCAATCACTCCTCAGCTTGTCGTACAGTGAGGGCTTGTATATTGTTCTGTTAGCACTGTTCATTGCATTTGTATTTCAAATGGCTGAATTGTCACCGAGAGCAGAGAGCTTTCAGTGATGTTTCCAGATGCAGACAGACTAGGTAGATAGGTCTGAGACATATTTCTGAAAAGTAGAGAAAGAAAATTGCGTGCACCCTCTGCACATCTGTGTTCACCGCAGCGTTCTTTATCACAGCGAAAAGGTAGAAACAGCCGATATGTCCATCAATGAATGAATGTTAAACAAAATGTGGTATATTTATACAATGGAATACTGGGCATCCATTAAGGAAAATGCGTTCTTATAACATTTTGCGACATAAGCGAACTCAGAGAATACTATTGTTGTTAGGTTCTGTTGGTTCAGTTTTGACCCAAGCGACTCTATGTACAACAGAACAAATCACTGCTCAGTCCTGCAGGGACAGTATGCTGAGTGAAATAAGGCAGTCCCAAAGGACAAGTAGCATATGATCCCTTTTAATGAAATGACAAAAACATGTATATGTTCATAGATCAGTATCCCTTGCTGGTTAATGATGGTTGGTAGGAGAAGAGGGGGAATCACTATCTGGATAGTGTTGTTGTTGTTGTTGTTGTTGTTGTTGTTCTTATCAGGTGCTAGCCAGCCAAAGCAACCATATGGATGACAGAAGAAAAGACTGCACGGTCCTGTGCCAGCCTCACAATTGTTCCCATGTTCAAGTCCGTTGGTGCAGCCACTGTCAGTCCATCTCCTGAGGACCTTCCTTTTTCTCTGTTGTCCCTCCACTCTACCAAGCATGATGTCCTTCTCCAGTGACTGGTCTCTCTTGACAATATGTCCAAAGTCTGACAGATGATGTCACACCATCTTGCCTCTACGGAGCCCCCTGGCCGTACTTCTTTCCTATCGAATTGTACAGCATCTCTAGCCCTTTGGAACAGCAATGTCATATAAAAGGTGCTATACAAATATTTGTTGAGTAATTTTGTAAATAAATAGTTTATAATGGAATACTTAACACTACCTCTAGGAGGACTTCTGGATAGTTAGAACATCTGGTGTGGCCTTTCCCTCTGTCTTAGTTACCTAGTATCGGCCTAACAGAAATATCACAAGTAGATGGCTTTAAAAACTGAAATGCATGTGCCGACAATTTAGAAGTAAATGAGTCTGAATTGAGGGCACTTGGCGAATGCTTTCTCTCGATGGTCTCTGGAGGAGGGCTCTTGTCTCTTCAGCTTTTTTCTTGGTTCCTTAGAGACCTCTGTGTTGTTTGGCATCTACCTTCTCTGTTTACTTAACTGCTCCTTTGATATCTTATAGGTGATTGAGACAAACTCACACTATATTAATCCTGAATCATTAACATAATAAAGCTATTCGGTCACCAAATGGTGACCTGGCTGCCATCAGGCATAGAGATTTGGATTTATAACCCATGATAATGGGAGGGTATGTACAATATTTTATTCATAACACCTTTCTATTTAAAATTTGGTTTTGCAAATCATCACCCTGCCTTGAATTGCACTTGCTTGATAATAGTTACACACCTCATCCATCCTGCCCTAAAAAGAGGTCCTGCCTCCTGCAGAGGGAATTTCCTCTCCTGCTCAGGCACTTTAGAAGATCCAACAAAATGACTCCCATGTCAGTTATCACAATCTTGCTGATTTGACTTCAGATTTCCACTTGATGTTAGCAGTAATCCCATTAATAGGGCATGCAGTGGTATATTTAAAAAGAGAATTGGTTTGGGATCAAAAGGTCCCCTTTAGTTAAAACTCAGAGATCATGGTCGTGTGCTTGGTTCATCTTGAAACAGTTTCTCCCCAAAGCTAGAGGATTGAAGCCAAATCATTTAATTCGGGTATGCATGCGTATTTCAGACTGTGAGGTGAAGATGGATTTAAAAACATCATTTCCTCATCATATGCCAGGCCATTGTTTCCAGTCATCCCATAAGGCATAACATATACATGAAATGTGTGTTAGAAGGGTTTGACTAGAGAAACAAAACCAAAGACATCCATATACGTCTAAGAAAGAGCTTTATATAAAAAAGTAATTGTATATGAAGAAAACATCCCAGCCCAGTCCAGATCAAGTCCATAAGGCTGATATTAGCCCACAAGTCTGATAATAGTCATAATTCAATCTTCAGACTCACAAAGTCATGTGCAATGATGCAGACTGCAGGAAGATCACAGTCTGTTGGGAGGATCTGGTCCAGCCCATGGTGGTAGACCCACCTCCAGGGCTCTGGCTGCCATCAGTGTGGCTCCATGTGCTTGTCAACAGGAAGACAAAGGCAGAGAGAAAGGAAGTTCTCAGAATCCTCATAAGAAGGCCATGCCCATTGCCTGAGGCCTCATCAGGCTATGACCTGATTGACAGGCTTAATACACTCAAGTTAACATGAGATTATGTAACTACCACAAAATGAAATGAGGATTTATTAATATGAGTAAAAGACAGAGGAAGGTCAGAGCTGGCTGCTCTCCCATGATCAGAAAGTCACCTGCAGTGATCTGAGCAGGGAAGGTGGGTGTACTTATTGCACCGTAAATGAGAAATCTCTTTCTCTACTGGCCTAAAACAGATGTAGAAGTGAGTTTAGGCTGGTGCCAAGTGGAGTTCAAAGGGCAAAGAAATAGGCTGTGAGACCAGAAGAGGGATGGGAACTTCCTTGACGAGCAGGAGAGAGAGAGAGATTTCAGACTGTCTTATCAGAGAATGTTCTGGAACCAAGGCTTTTGTTTCGGCAACTTGGACAGAGGATGCTGCAGCCAAGGCAGACATTCCCTCCACCATCACAGGTTTCATCCAGTAAACTTTGCAAACACTGCCCCTACCAAGCTCACTACTAGCTATTAGGGATACAGAGAGAAGATACAACCTCTGCCTTCAAGAAACCCACAGACTGATGAGAATCATAGTCACACTGGAGGATAAGGACTGTAAAAAGAAGTCACAGTATGGAAGATGGATGTTCACATGCCCTAGGGCCTCTGACCTTCTTGGAAATTACTGAATGATATCGCATCCAAAGACTTCACAGCCAGAGATTCTATCAGGTTAAAAGGCAATCATTTTCAACCATCGGGTCAGAAGGGAAAAGAGAGTTTTTACTTTAGCTGCTAAATGGAAAGATAGAACAGATCCATAATATGTATTAGTGTACGGGCTTATTTGTACATCCTGACTCTGCTCCTATAAAGAGAAAGGTCAGGGCACCTTTTCCATTTCCCCTCTGTTAAAAGCTTTCAGAAGTGACCTACCGAGAGGAGGGGTTGCAGAACAGAAAGGATCATTTCTCTACCATTTATAAATGCACTGCAATGGAATTCAACTCTTATTCCAGCAAAGTAGAGATACAGAAACCTAGCATTACAACTAATACAATTTTGGCACTCAGGGAGATCTTTTTAATTAACTGAGACAATGTGTAAAGGTTATTGTAAGATGAGAAAATTGCTTTTATAGTGATGGGGCCAAGAGTAGTGAGTCGCAGAGGTGGGTAGATCCAATATGATATTCAGAGATGGGTAAGAGAATTGTTCTTTTATCCCACCTGAGACTGCCTTCCATGTGGAGGGGCTCCTGGTTGCTCTTTATCTGTCTTAACACCTTTGGGACCAAGAATGCATATAAGATTGTTGTATTCAGACACAAAGGCAGGACATTCGTAGCCAAGTCTCCTCCCTTTGATTTTGGTTTGGATCGGGCTTTCTTGTGGAGAGGGTGAACTTGATAGCTGTTGGCTCTTCAGTGCACTCATTAGAGAGACTAAACTCCCTAGAAATGCCCCACAGTGTTCTAATGCTGCCTTCCAAGGGAAATTTAGAACCTACGTCTAAATTTCAGTGTTAGAACACTATTCCTCAATATTTTTTCTATTTGTAATCATAGTAGTATATTGGTTTCGGTTGTGGACTGAATTGTGTGCCAAAAATATTCTACTGTGACTGTAATAGTAGATTACACTGTGGAGTGAATTCTGTGCCTAAAGCACTGTAATTACTATTCTGTATGACAATATTTTGACTCAGCAATCCCATGTATAACAGAATGAAGCCTCATCTGTTCCTGGGTCCTCCTCACACTATGGCAGGCGCGCTGTCAAGTGGTCACATCCAGGGTTTTCCTTTTGGGCAGTTGTTGACCTGATATTTTGCCAAGCGCGATGTCTTTCTACAGGGAGTAGTCTCTCCCAAGAACATGTTGACAGTATATGTAAGAGAGCCTCACCATCCTCTCATCTAGGAAGCATGCCTCCTTGAGATAATTTTTTTAAGATTCTTTTTTAGCGTGTAGTATATTCAAAATTCTCTTATAATACCATGATCTTGCTTCACATGCATATGAGGTGATTGAAAATACCATGCCTTGGGTAAGGTATGCATTAGTCTTCAAAGCAAACATCTTTTGCCCATTTTAAGGAAATCTTTTGCAACGTTTGCCCAAAGCATATGTTACTTGAATTCTTGACCACTGCCTCTATGAGCACTGGTGGTGGATCTAAGTAAAATGAAACCCTTGACAACTTCATGATTTTCTCCTTGTGTCATGATGTTGCTTATTTGTCCAATTGTGAGGCTTTCTATGTATTTTATGTCGAGTTATGATGCATATTGAAGATTAGAATCTTTGATAACCATCAATACATGCTTTAAGTCTTCTTTGCTTTCCAAGTCTTCTACTGGATTCTCACTGCTCAGTGAATAAAGATATATTAGAAACAATTAATACAAAGGACTAGTAGACGGAGCAAAGCCCACCTTCAAGAGCCTTGGGGGCAGTTGAACTAGATGCTTCCTACTACCACTTCCAAGCACTCTGAAAGGGGTGAAAAGGGAATGTCTCAGACAGAGTAGGATAAAAATGTGTAACAAACCTAAAAATAATTAAAAAGTTCTGGCATATTGGTCTAAGAGATACTTGTGAAACCTCTGGGACTTTAACCTTAGAAACCCTTCAGGCTGGGAGTGTAATTCATCCCCATAGCTCCCCTTTCAGACGCATGATAGAAAGCACTGTAACGTGAACAGTAACATCAAGGAGGTACATATTTCTTTGAAGGGTAGTGTTTGCCAAGGGATAAACTAGAAGCTACAGGCAGAGATAAAAAAGAAAGGATGAATGGAATTGGTCCAGAAGTTGATATACGAATTCTGCTACATTATGGAGATTAAAATCAATGTCCAAAAATATGTGTGAATAACTGAATGTAACAGCATTATACTCAGTAAAATTATGACCAAATCACAACAAATTAATTGTTTAAAAAGCTACTTTGCTTAGTGAATCAGATGTTTTATATTAACGTGGCAGACCATGGTTCTCAATGGTTTCCCATTGGAGGTGGGGAAAAGGAAGTGGGTGTTAACAAACCCAGGGACAAG
>NW_022111371.1:2662293-2669775 GCF_000313985.2 Echinops telfairi
TATGAAAACCAATCCATGAGAGACTAAAAAAAAAAAAAAGTCTTCCTCTAATATTGATGCTGTTTTTTCTATAGTTTAGCTTTCTGGACTATTTGCTCAGTATACATGAATTCCCATGCTTCCCAATGTTATCCATAATTCATTATGGTCCACAGAGTGTAATGTTTGAATAGCCAACAATACACAGATAAGCATATTTCTGGTATTCTGTAATTTTAGCCAAGATCTGTTTGTAATCCTTTGCTGTGCATCCTTTTTGGATCCAGTTTTAATGTCTGGAAGTTCCCTGTTGATACACAGCAACAAACATTTTTGAATCATCTTCAGCAAAATTTAACTTATATGTGATATTATTTTTGATGTTCTATTGTTTATAAATAACGTTGAATACCTTTCTTTGTAATGGGAAAAATATGAATAACATCTAAGCACTTGTCCATGCATGTGTCTTGCAATTATCTCAGACTTCCAGCACAGCAGCTGTATTTTGTTATTTGTTTTCTATCGTTTCCTGGAGCCTGTTTTTTGGCCAATGCCTTCATTACAATTTAGGCTTCTTCCTTCTATATCATTCATTCTTGACCATATAGTATTGACCATGCTGAGATTGTTGAATATCAACCATTTATTTATGGGTTTTTTTTGGTATAGTAATTCTGTATTATTTCCATTGTCTTCTGATGGTGCTTGCATCATGCAAAATTTTCTGCAGAGAATCCTTTGGTATTGTAACTTAAGGCTTGATTTATTTTCTTAGTCCTTTTATTTTGAGTCCCTTTAAAGACTGATAAGTGTAGGAACACATACTTACTATTGACTTTTGGCTTCTGGGTTGCTTTATTCCACAACATTATTAGGTATAGTGTGAGCTTTGTTCTCTGAGGCATATTATAGCCATACCCAACCCACTGCCAGTAAGTTTGTTCAAATTCCTTGTGACCCTTTGGGACAGAGTAGAGCTGCTCCTCTGTTTTTCTAAGGCTGCAAATCCTTATGGGAGAAAACACTATCAGAGTAGTTGGTGGGTTTGAACTGTGGACCTTGCTATTATCAGCCCAATGCTTAATCCCATATTGCTACCAAGGCCCCTTCAGACATAGTATGCCACAGCTCT
The DNA here is from genome assembly GCF_000313985.2 of Echinops telfairi. NCBI lineage: Eukaryota > Metazoa > Chordata > Mammalia > Afrosoricida > Tenrecidae > Echinops > Echinops telfairi. The sequence continues at coordinate 2,663,408 of NW_022111371.1, forward strand.
ACAAGGAATGATTCTGTCTTTCACCTGGGATAATGACTTGACTTTAGGAAATTATCTTTCTGTTTACTCATTATGAAATGAGAATTATATCAGTACTCTAGTTCATATAGTTGCTACAGAGCTAACATGAGTTTATATGTTGAAAAATTTTGAATCACCATTGGAAATGCATTTAATATTCTATTAGAATTCGTAGGCATAAGAATAATGATGCGAACAATCAAATTCCACTTTAGTCCCTTACTATCTGTGCAACAAATACATCTCTCCAAATTGTAATTCATTCATGTACAAAATATAGAAACAGTAATAATACTATTCATTCTACTTACCTCATATGTAGAATTCATATGTAGATCAAATGAAAATATGCATGCAATATCAGCTTGCCATATAAAAGACAATGGCTGCATTAGAACTAGTTTGTTGTTTTAATAGGAAAAGGGGTTATTTCTTCTTAGTGAGTGTTGATAGCCACCCCCTCCTATTTAGAACAAAACTGTCAGCCTGGATTTTACAAAAAATAAAATAAATCTGTAAAAAATATAACCAGGGAACATTGTCCATAAAAATTTCTGTTGAATCATTACATAACTCAAAGAATGTAATCAATGTCCTTAAACAGTACATGTCTAAATGGGATTGTTCTATGCTTTCCTGTGCATTTTCTCAACAAAACCAAAAATATGTACATTTTAAATGCTCTTGGAAAACATCGAGTAAATGGTCAAATGTAGTTTTGTCTATAGAAGTAATAACCGTCTTTGAGCTAGAACACGCACCTCTGATTCCTGAATTGCCATTCTTTAATGGGACAAAATTGCACACTGCTTTTCCTTGGCAGCAAATATCAAACAGATGAAAGTTACGTTCAGTTTATAATTAAGATATTACTTTGACAGTGTAAGCTTTTAGAGGACTGTGTCTCAGTGAACTTCCTGATCCCCCAACATCTTAATTGACCATCTCACCTTTCTATTTTAAACACAAAAATTTAAATTATATTTTCCCAGAGCTTTGGCTTTTGTTAACCTCCTTCTTCTCAGCAGTAAAGCAAAATCAAGTGTCACCTCCTATAATATATATACATCAATTATCTTAAAGTTCCTCTATAAAGAATATTACTAAATTGTTATAAGAAGATATAAGTAAAGAGTAGGTAGCCCATGGATGAAGGGAAGAAGAAAATGTAGCATCATTTCAGGTAGTTAATTAATAAAAACCCTAGATTTTTCCGATGCTAGTGATATTTGTAAACTTTTCAGAATTTGTTGTTCTAAATAAAGATGTCTTCAATATATTTATTTGTTACAAAATTTGTATTCAAAGTTTTGCATTAGTTTACTTAAATAAAATCTCCACAAAGTTTCAGTCACCGTTCATCTATCAGTTCGTTGTACTATCACCACATATTGCTACTGCATTGATTAGTTTTCCTACTCACTGGGGTCACCTAGGCTGGACAGGTTTCACTGGAGCTACCAGACTGAAAGAGAGTAATGAGAAAAGTCTAGATATACTTATATATATTTTTTAATAATCAGTGAAAATGTATGACTCAAAACAGACTACCACCTGATATTGCTAGAATAGGACCCTTCTAAGATAGATTCCAGTACATATGGTGTACTAAGAAGGCCAGGTTGACTAGAGAAACAAATCCAGAGACACTCATATATGTATAAGAAAGAGCTTTATATCAAGAAGTACTTATATATCAAGAAAACATCCCAGCTCAGTCAAACTTAAGTTCATAAGTCCACTACTATTCTGTAACGCCTTCTGCAGAATCACAAAACTATATGCAATGATGCAGAATGCAGGAAGAATACAGGTTCGTGGGTGCAGATTTGTGTGGATCCAATGGTGGTGGACACATGGTAGCAATCATGGTGAGCCATCAGGAAGGTGAAGGCATCTAGAGAAGAGGTGTTTCCCAGGGCCCACCGTATGAGATGGCCATGCCCACAAGATGGCACCATCGGGCTGTGACCTGATTGACAGGTTGAATACCACTACACTTTGAGATAGCTTCAAGTTGACATGAAATTATGTAACTACCACAAGATGGTTAGGTTTTGTTGTTGTTATTGGGTGCCATCAAGTCAGTTCTGACCCATCACAGATAAGTCAATCTAGAAACAAAACTAAACAAAACAGAACTAAACACGGCTAGGTCCTGTGCCATCCTCACAATCGTTATGTTTCACACTGTGTCAATCCATCATGTCAAGGACCTTCCGTTTTTTCACTGCCTCTTTACTTTATCAGCAGGATGTCTTTCTCCAGGGATTGGTCTCTCCTGAAAACAAGTCCAATGTATGTGAGACAAAGTCTGGCCATCCTTGCCCCTAAGTAACAGTCTGGCTATAGTTCTTCTAAGAGAGATATGTTCATTCTTTGGACAGTCCATCATCCTTTCCAGCACCGTAATTCAACTGCATTGGATCTTCTTTGGTCCAACTTTCACATATGCATTAGACCGGGTTGTCTAGAGAAACGAATCCAGTGACACTCATATGTATGTATAAGAAAGAGCTTTCTATCAAGAAGTCATTACAAGTCAACAAAGCATCCAGGAACTGTCCAACTCAAGTCCATAAGTCTGGTACCAGTCCATAAGTCCCTCTTCAGCCGTACGCAGCCACATGATGAAGAACACAGTGGGTGCAGCATCGTGTGCATCCAAGGTCAGTGGAAACATGGCAGGCCCTGGAAGCTCTCAGAGTGACCAGCAAGCAGGAAGGTGAAGGAGGATTGACAGACTTGACTCCACCTCTATCCATGACTCCACCTCTATCCACGAGTGTGTACTTGACATCACACCATCTAACTAATACAACATGTACATGAGGCATTGGAAAGTCCATGGTTTGGGTCAGTACACAGGAGCCACCTTTAAATATAGCAATGAAATCTAACATACAATCATGAAGATGGGCAAGATTGGGAAACGTTTTGCTCTAGTCTATCATAGATATAGCTGTCGTGAATCAGCACCTCCATGGCAACTAATGAGAACAAAGTTAGGTAGGTTTTTGGACCCCATGCTTGAACCTCCCATCAGCATGTGGACAGCCACAAACGCCAAGCTTAGTCATCGCTGATTCTGTGAGAGCAGAAGACATTTTCTGTGAGTATGTATAGGACAGACCTGAGGAAGACTTACATCTGAAAGGTAAGTAAAGGAGGGAAAAACTCTGAGGAATCTAAAAATTATAATAACATAAATAAAGTCTACTATCAAGAATAAAGATATCGTAAACAAATAGACTATGGATCTCATCAAACAAAACACCATAAAAATGTAAACCCACCCAGAGTTCATTGAGATGTAGGTGCCACACAGGACACAGCTATTGGGACAATGAGTATTAATGTTTTAGTTACATTTAGGATTAATAGTAAATTCAAGGAATAATATAACAGCCCTAAAATAAAGGAAGTTTAAGAGCATATGTCATTGTATGTCCCTTTTCTCTAAAATCGGATATGTTAAGGAGCTCTGGGATCTATATAGCGCTACATTGGTTTAAAATGCAAAATGTCAATGAACATAAATGCATTTTTCCTAGACATTCAAAATACGGCTATGATTAATAACAATAACAATTAACAAAAAAATCACCGAAAACACTTTACTTCAGTCTTTTTGCTATTTGTGCAAATGAAAAAAGTCAGAAAAAGAATATAAAAAGATCATAAAGGATATGTACATTGAGCACGTGTTTGCGCACTCTCCTCTTTTAAGGGATTTTCTCTGTGAGATCCACGCCTCGGAAGGCTGAGGAGATGTTTAAAGCCCCCTTGCCACGGAGCCAAATTCTCACTCATTGTGATCCTATACAATGACGAAGAACTGCCCTATGGTCCAAGATTCTGAATACTATGGAAACTTACTACTGTAGTTTTCTCCCAGGGCATGGCTGGTGGCTTAACCATTGAAAACCATGGCTGGTGGCTTTGAATCCCCCACATTTTGGTTAACAGCTGAGAGCTTAACCATTGAAACACCCTGGGCTCCTTATAGGAAGCTTGGAATGTTGAAAACACAGCAGTGAATGTCGAGGTCCTTTGTGCCATCAAATGCCAGCGATCACCAGGATAAGCCAGGATTCTTAAAGTCAGCCCAGTCGGCCATCATATCAACTATCCCCAATGTATGAAACGAGGTAGAAATGGTTTACAAAGGACTGCTTGGAGGAGTGTCGTTGGTGTTTCTGAGCCTAACACTGACATCAAGCCAAATTTAGTACATTAGTTATTCATTTTTAAATTAAATTAAAATTTTCCAATAGCTTTATTGGCACAAAATTCATGTTTCATAAAATTAATAGATCAATCACATCAAAAAGAGTTTTACAATCATCACTAGAATTGGTTTTAAAAACATTTTCTTCAAACTTGTACTCATTGTTATTAGCTCCCTATTTCCCTCAGCCTCCCCTGTCATAACCCCAAAGAGTCATTAGTCCAGTTATTGTCTCCATAGATTTACTGATCCTGGATTTAATACAGAGAAGCATTAAAGAACAAACAAAAAATACTAACAAGCATAGTCACATAAAACAGATTAAGAGCCCCAATCAAAAAGACAGCAGGAAATTAGGGAAAAAAACTAGAACAAATTTAAAAGATCAAATGTGCTAAAATTTAACCTAACAACATCTGCAACAACCCATACCCCAATACATTCTGCATTGGAAAGGCTATTGACATCCATAGTACAGTGGCAGAGGAGATTTCCCAGGGGCTTAAACTACCTGTATTTTCTCTTCACTTTTTATTAAACTGAAATAGCTTTAAATGGGTCTAAAGGGAGATCAAATGATGATATAGTATATTTTGTCCTAACTTTATCTGTCATAATCTATTGTATAATGCTTTGTGTCTAATCACGGATATCCACATCCTTCAACTATGGTCAGAGCGGCTTCACTGGACCCTGCAAATGGATTTTGGCCTTCCTCTGTCATCTTTAACCTTCTGCAAACCAGGTGTTCACAATTTAATCTCTGATGTCATTCCCTTCTTTCTATTTGGGTTATATTATTTACAAGCCATTGATCACACCTACTGACATGCTTCTTCCATGTGGACTTAGTTGATGTCTCACTTAGATGGCTGCCTCTTTGAAAACAAGCCTTTAAGACCCCACGTGCTACCCCACGTGCTGATAGCTGGCATCATCTGGTTTCTTCACCACACTTTGCCATTACACCCATATCTTTAGTGATCTCTTCATGAGGGTAAGCTTCAATAGGGTCATGTCATAATTCTTCTTAGATTAGGGCTAGAATTTTGTGCAAGCCCCAAATCCCTTCATGCATATATATCTGTCCCTTTATGTTCGAGAAAAGGATCAATCATCCCTCTGGAACATCACTTCTGCTGCCATCAAGTCAATGCTGACTCACATCGACCCTGTAGGGTAGGGTAGATCCACCCCTGGGAGTCTCTGATTCTGCAAATCTTCACAGGAGCAGAAAACCCCAACCTTCCCCTGTGGAATTGGATGATGATTTCCATCTGCTGGCTTTGCAGGCAACAGCCCAACTCGTAATCCCTGCACATTGATAGTATCATTATTTTAACCAGTGGTATAAAATTAAAAACACCATTTAAAAAAGAAAATGATACATATGAACCACAATCCATGAATTGTTAACTTGTATGGATTAAATTCTTAAATGACTGGACATTATTCACAAAAACAACAGGAGTTGGTATAGGGAACATCTTCCAATAATATTCATTCATGGCAGCACAGCCACGCCTACCAGATTAATATAGCTCATAATTAAACAAAGACAATATTAAAATAGTAAGCATATGGTAGGTCTGGGCCACTGTTCATTGGTGGCAAGAGATTTGAATCAAAGTCCATTGTCTGCCAGTTCTATGCCCTTGGAATAGGATTTTTCTGCTTCTTCTCACACTAGGGATTTTCAACCTTAAGTCCAATGGGTACAAGTGAGTTTTAGGTAAAGCCCAATGGGTACAAGTGAGTTTTAGGTAAAGCTTAGTTTACTATGTGGGAGTTCCACCTCCTGATCGCACAGGGTGGTGTACTTCTTCCATGTGGGCTTTGTTGCTTCTGAGCTAAATGGCTGCTTGTTTATCTTCAAGCCTTTAAGACCCCAGATGCTATATTTTTTGATAGCCAGGCACCATCAACTTTCTTCACCACATTTGCTTATGCACCCATTTGTCTTCAGCTATTGTGTCAGGAAGGGGAGCACACAATTATATGCTTTTTTTTGTTCTTTGATGCCTGATACCTGATCCCTTCAACACCTTGTGATCACACAGGCTGGTGTACCTTCTTCCATGTGAGCTATGTTGCTTCTGAGCTAGATGGCCACTTG